>NC_134856.1:103522307-103822307 GCF_049852395.1 Peromyscus maniculatus bairdii
AAAAGACTTGTTCCCTTTTCAAGAGCCCCTTTAAACAGTTTGTATGTACCGTTGCATGTACCCTGGTTTGGGAGCGTGAGAAGGAGGTACTTAAGAGTTGCTGACCTTCTCACGTGGGTGGCCAGAGCAGGATTAATCTCAGATGAACCTCTATAGAGATGAGAGGCAGGAGAGCTCTGGTATCCTAGTTCCTTGGAGAAGAACTGACAGGCACTATCAGCGCCCAAAGTCCTTTCTTCTGTGTGTTGTTTGAGCCAGGTGGTGGTGGCTCAGGCCTTTAATCCCAGCACTTGGAGGGCAGTGGCAGGCAGATCTCTGTAAGTTTCAGGCCAGCCTGATCTACAGAACAAGTTTCAAGACAGTCAGGGTTACACAGAGAAACCCTGTCTGGAAACACCAAAACCAAACAGAAACAGAAAATAAACAAACAAAGAAGCTATTTGATCCCGAGAAGCAGTTTGCTGTGTTTGGTTTCGGAATTACCATTTCTGAGTCCTGTTAGTGCCCAGCTGTGTAACTAACTCTTTAAACCCTCTGGTCCTTGCTTTGTTCTCCACTAGGAGTCCACCAGCAGGAGGGAGCAGAAGCAAGTGAGTAGGACAGCTAGTGGGTCTATGGAGATAGCGCTTTGGGGAGACAGTTTAAGTGTGACAGCTCCCTTTATGCCAGAAAGAGAGGGAGATAAAAAGACTGGGAACAGTGGCTGGGGCATCACCTAATTTGCATTGAATAGCACACTTCTTCTTCTTTTCTTCTTCTTCTTTTTCTTCTTCTTCTTCTTCTTCTTCTTCTTCTTCTTCTTCTTCTTCTTCTTTTTTTTTTTGGTTTTTCAAGACAGGGTTTCTCTGTGTAGCTTTGTGCCTTTCCTGGAACTCACTTGGTAGCCCAGGCTGGCCTCGAACTCACAGAGATCCGCCTGGCTCTGCCTCCCGAGTGCTGGGATTAAAGGCGTGCGCCGCCGCCGCCCGCCGCCACCACCACCACCACCGCCCGGTGAATAGCACCCTTCTATCATAAAGCTCCTAGTACACGTCATAGTTATCATATGTGGAAGAACGGTCCTCTTGTAAAGCTCCTACACAAAGTCTATTCACCAATGAGCAGCGGGGGAGCTCTAGCGGGGAACTATGCCAAGGCTCACACTAGAGATAAATCAGGCATCCAGGCTGAGGGATAGCTTTCAGATAAGGTGAGGCCTCTGGGCCTAAAGATCTCTAAAAGGGCAGGTAGAGAGCAGGAAGTCTTGCTGGGGAGGGAGTCCTCCATGTTATCAAGCTTGGAGAGAGCTGCCAGGCCATGGTATGTGGTGATATTTTATCTGTGTCCCCAATAAAGTTTATCTGAGGATCAGAGGAAAAAGCCAGCCACTATAGTAAACACAGAAGTCAGGTGCTGGTAGCACATGCCTTTAATCCTATCATTCGGGAGGCAGGGATCTCTCTGGATCTCTGTGAGTTCAAGGCCACACTGGGAACAGAGCCAGGCACGGTGGCACACACCTTAAATTCCAACGCTAGTTAACCATAAAGGTCTGGAGATCTGTACGGACAGACAGGAAGTGATGGAGCTGGGCGGAGAGAGGAAATGAGATGGCAGAACAGCAAGGCATATAGGCGTGTGTATAAGGAAGCAGCTCTCTTTGGAAGCTACAGAGGTGGTGAGGTGAGGTTAGCTCTGGCTTTTCCTATTCCTCTGATCTCTCAGATTTTAACCCCAATATCTAGCTCCAGGTTTTTTATTTAATAAGACCCTTTAAGATTCATGTTCCAACGGTGGACTACAACCTCTGACCAGCCTCCTAATAGGAACTGGGCCTCAAAGTCATATTCTGGGAGTCTAGAAGTGCTGGACCTTAGGTGCTGGACCTAAGTCCCTGACCTTGGAGGTGAGAGTGCCAAGTCACAGAGGGTAATATGGCGTATCAGAAGCCACAGAGTTCTTTGATGGTTCCTCCAACTTCCTCTAACCCCCTCGTCAGTGATGGGAACAGAGGTGGCATTGCATATCAGCCACCCATGACTGATTTCCGGGAGTCTCTACTTCCTTAGTCTCTTAGAACATGTTTCAGAAATACTTTTATGTGCTGTTTCTGTTGCTTTTGCACAGGCTTTGGTATCTAATCTTAGATGCACATCTCAGCTTTATTATTCTTAGAGTCCGCGCTCTCACCCCTCCATCACATCACAGTGCCTCCTTTCTTTAGCCTTCTGACCTAAAGCCTGTCTAGAGAAGATGGGGATACAGAAAAATATTTTTAGAACCTAATATTCTAGACACTAGAAAGGATTTATAAAGTACAAAAAAATGACACTTCTCATGTTTTATTAAATGCTTGCAGGAATTTTTGTGGTGATTGGTTGTCCATTGGGTTTCATGGTCTTGGTCCTTATCACATTTCCCCTACTTTCTGCTTTTCTATTTAATCCCAATTCCCATCAGATTTTTTTCCTCACCAGCACTCCTGTTCTTCCCTCTAGTCTCACTCTTATTTCTGCACTGAAATATTAAATCTAAACATTAAAATGTTAAAATAATATAATTTAAATTATATTAAAATATATAGTTAATAATTAATAACATATTTATTTATTAAAATAAATGAACTATTAAATATTTAATTTAAATATTTGCCCTTGGCATTCAGAGAGCTCTGTAACTTTTGCCTCCTAGCTGTTTTTCTCAGAGCTTTCTCCCATGCAAAGCATAGTTAACACCTGCTGACAATTGTGTTTCAGGCCTGGAAATGGAGACTGAAACCAGGGACTTGTTTCCAGCTGACGACTACATTGAACAAAAGCCTGAGCAGCCAGTGTGCTTCTTGACTGAAGACACTGCTCAGATTCCTGCAGGTGCAGAAGCCAGTGAGCAGGAAGGCAAGTCACAGACAACACAGAAGAATGCCACAAGGAGTAGGCGACACTATTGCCATGAATGTGGAAAGAGTTTTGCTCAAAGTTCAGGCCTGACCAAACACAAGAGAATCCACACTGGAGAGAAGCCCTACGAATGCGAAGACTGTGGGAAGACCTTCATTGGGAGCTCTGCCCTTGTCATTCATCAGAGGGTTCACACTGGCGAGAAGCCGTATGAGTGTGAAGAATGCGGCAAGGTCTTTAGCCACAGCTCGAACCTCATCAAGCACCAGAGAACCCACACTGGGGAAAAGCCCTACGAGTGTGATGACTGTGGGAAAACCTTCACCCAGAGCTGCAGCCTCCTTGAACATCACAAAATTCACACTGGAGAGAAGCCGTACCAGTGCAAGTTGTGTGGCAAAGCCTTTAGGCGGAGCTCACATCTCCTGAGACATCAGAGGACCCATGGTGATAAAACTGCCCACAAGCCTCTGCATGGAGAGGCCCAGGAAGGTCAGAGTAGGGTGGAAAGCCAACGGAATGATACTAAAACTCCCCTAACTTATCAATGCAATGAGTGTGAGAGAAGCTTCACTCAGAATAGAAGCCTTATTGAACATAAAAAAATCCACACTGGTGAGAAACCCTACCAGTGTGATGCATGTGGAAAAGGCTTTACCCGAACTTCATATCTTGTTCAACATCAGAGAAGCCATGTGGGGAAAAAAATTGTAGCACAGTGACCTGTATAATGCCTGCCAGAGTTGGTGCTCACTTGTCAGTGAGCTGAAGATACTCTGGAGCCCTTACTAACTGCAGACGTGGGGATATTGCCAATACACACCATCTAGTGTTAGTTGTTATAATCTGGCTGAGGTAAACTATCTTTTATGTTCTAAAAGTAGCTGGAATTAGACTCATTAATAGGCAGATGTGAGAGTGTTCTCTTGATGAGGTAGCACTGAAGTGTTTTGTTCCCACTCTTTGCATCTACAAGGCCTTCCAGAACAGTTGCCCTTAGCCAGCACATCTTTCTCCTGGGTGGATGGTTCCAGGGTTTGGGGCATACTCTTCTTACTATTTGTTTGTCAACATGAGGCTTTCGTGCTTTGGTCAGATTCCTGAGGTCTTGGCCTCCTAATGTGCCTTGTGTTAGTAAACATTTACCACAGGGACTGATGAAATGAATGATCTTCAAAACTCTGAAACTCTGTGTCTAGATTTCTGAAGAAGTCCTAACGTGGGCCATTTGCGTTTGCATGTAATTTGCTAAGGTTCTAGACTCTGAGTCAGTCCTACAGATTTCATATTAAGTATGTAATGTCACAGAATTTGAGTTGGTGATTCCATGTATCTTCATGAAAATAAAGAGTACTGTAAGAATTCCTCAAGCAACATCTGAAGACATAGGGAGACTTCCCTGTCCATAAAACTCCATTAGTGCACATTTAGTTTTTCACTCTTTACAATGGAAGTTTTTAGTCAGGTAAATAAATAGCAATTCTATCTTCATAGGACAAACTATTTAATTAGAATTTCTATTGCTGTGAAAGGCACTAGGACAAAAAGCAACCTGGGGTGAGTAGATGGGGGTTTATTTCGACTCACCACTCATTTGTTTCCACTCCATCACTGGGGGACATCAGGGCCAGAGCACAGGGCAGGGACCTGGAGGCAAAAGCTGAAGCAGAGGCCATGGAGGAATGCTGCTTACTGGCTTGCTCCTAACGGCTTGCTCAGCCTGTTTTATTCTAGCACCCAGGAACACCAGCCCTGGGGTAGCAGCACCCACAGTGAGCTGGGCCTCTGACATCAATTATCAATCAAGAAAATACCCCACCGACTTGCCCTACAGGTCAATCTGGTGGCAATATTTTATAAGTCGAGGCTGCCTTTTTCCAAATGACTGTTTTGTGCTGAGCTGACATAAAACTAGCCCGCACAACAAATGATGGCACAGTTGATACATTGTCTATACTGCTCAATGTATCAGTTACTTTCTCCAGGGCTGTTACCAGAAACCTGAGAAAAGCAATTTAAGGAGGAAATGGTTTGTTTGGGTTCATGGTTTGAGCTGATACATTGCAGTGGAGAAGCCATGATGGCAGAAATGTGAGGCAGCTGGTCACACGGTGTCTGAAGACAGGAAGCAGAGATCCATGCTGGTGCTTCTGGCTTCCACTTTTTTTTTCCTTTTAATTCATTTCTGGACCTCAGGCCTCGGGATGGTGCTGCCCACATTCAGGCTGAGTCTTCTTTCTGGATTCACCTTCGCAGACATGCTCAAATTGTGTCTCCTAGGTGATTTAAAATCCAGTCAAGTTAATAATGAAGATAGATAATCACACTCAGCATCTTGCTTCTCACTTTTCCCGTACCTTGGCCCTAGCCAGATTTTAGCACATATTTTGTATGCCTCTCCTCTTGGTATCAAACTGAATAAAGGCTATGCTAGCTGAGCTCAAATTACCTCCAGGTCAGAAGCTTCACACCAAATAGTCATCCTCATTATTTATGCCTTCGAAACTGCCCTGTGGGTTGAAGAACAAACAGTAAGCGATGGGTGAGGGGTATGAACCCCAGTGGAGTCTGTAGGAGAACACATGTCTGCTAGGAAGCAGGTGGAGAATCTTGGATGGAAAGTGCTCCACAGGGAGAACCTGGAAATCATGGCTCAGTGCTCTGTGAGTTAATCATAAGAAGTAAGGTTTTATAATGATAGCCCGCATAGTTCAACTCAGTCCTCTGTAGGTTTTGAAGGCTGGTACCTTCTTCTGAGGTCCTTTTTGTGAAATGATACCGTGCTTTGGTAAATCATCAGCATGCTGTTCTTGTCTACTCAAAAACAGCACCTGTTTATGAATTTCTGCTTTGAAGTCTCATGGGCTGACTTCTGGCTTTCAAAACTTAAGGGCTCTCCCTTTAATAATGCCCTGGAATCCTCCATTGCCTTCATTATCCCTTCATTTCTGCCTTGTTAACTCTAACTGAGCCTTCCAAAATTCTTTAGACTTGACCATGGAATCTTCTAGCATTTCATTTTCTTCTTACTTGTGCAGTCTTCATGAAGCTGCTCAGCAATTACCCTTCTTCTTTGGTATTTTTCTAGGTTCACCTGTTTAAATCTGCTTGACTTTGAGACATGGTATCAAAGTCAAGCAGATTTAAAATAAGTTATACGACAACAAATTAAAAAAAAAATTTGCTTTAGCCCTAAAACTTCAATACTCAAATTCTTTATGGACTACTTGGCTTATTTTTCTTTGGTCTTTAATTTGCTTGGCTATTACCTGACTCTTTGTGAAATGCTTTTACAAACCAGAAAACTTGGTGCAAGTGTGACTTACATTAACCAAGAAGCCCTGTGCCTCCTTTAGGCTTCTGAGCCTAAAGCCTCTCTGCAGAGGAGGGAAATATAGAAAAGTGTCTACTCTTCTAGACACTGGGATTGACTTATAAAACACACAAAAATGCTACTTTGCATGTTTTACTAAATAATTTTTAGTAATTTTGTGTTGACTGGTTGACTATTCTGTTTCATTTCTTCAACTGAAATGAGACAACCTATGCCTATTCATTTCCTTCTGTTCCTTTCTTTCTCATTTATGTTTGTTTTATGTTATTTATTTATTTATTTATTTATTTATTTATTTATTTATTTATTTATTTAGAGTCAGGGCCTTTCATGTGGCCCTGGCCAGCCAGGAACTCCCTATGTAGACTAGACTGGTATTGAACTTACAGAGACCTTAGTACTTGGATTAAAGGCATGTGCCATAATGCCTGACTTTTAACAAGGTTTTTTTTTTTTTTTTTTTTTTTTTTTTTTTTTTTTTTTTTTGTCAGATTATCTTTGGATTGCCAGCCTCCAAATAATGACATGGAGACTTAATATTAATTATTGTTATTATCAATTATGAAAGCTTGGCTTATTTCCAACTACCTCTTATAACTTAGTTAACCATTATTTTTTAATCTACGTTCTTCCTTGAAGAACTTATTCATTTTCCTGTCTCTTATTTGAGTAAGAATTGGTTGTGGCACCTTTCCTCTTCTCCGGTAGAATGGTAAGAACTTTCAGTGAATGACCCATCTAAATTTCTTCTTTTTCTCATTTAAAAAAAATTTTTTTTTTTCTGGTGCTGGGATTTATCTCAGGACCTTGAGTATCTGAAATGTCCTACCACAGAGCTATCTTCATGCCTCTTTTTGCTTTTTATTTGGGGGCAGGGTCTCACTTCTCCCTAAATTGCCCAGGCAGGCCTTGAATTCACTGGGAGGCCCATGCTGGCCATAAACTTACTTTGTTTATCAGATTGGCCATGAACTATTGATCCACCTTCCTCAACCTCCTATGTATCTGGAATTGTAGATTGATATCAATAGGTCCAGCTAGATTTCTTCATTATCTTGACAAGGAACATATATTCCTATGAAAGGTATTCTCTGATTCTTCTTTTACTGGATAAAAGAAATAGGAGTCATAACTTACCTCATAAGGTTGTGATCATATGTTTATACAAGCAAGAAGTGTTATGTGAATATTCTGGAAATGCATATTGGTATAGAAATGGAGATGAAACACTTGTTATCTAAAATCTCTGTTAGAAGTATGTTTGTTAATTGTAAAGATTGCGTTTATAGGTTTCTTACAGCTTTGTGATGGTGTTGTTCTTCTTGCAATCTGTTCAGTGCGATCATCTTCTTAGAGATCAATAATGAGGACTTCAACCACCAAGAAACTTAGATATCTATTTTTCTCCTTTAATTCATCTTTGTTTTTCCTGTGATGGTCAAAAGTAGGTTTGACAGATTCATCTGAGGAAGGTTTGTTTTTTTTGTTTTTGTTTTTTCCAGTCAGCTTTATGTACTGTCTGCACATTTCAATGATTTCCGCCACAGAAACTTGTTCCAGATGACTTGCTTTTTGTGAGCGTTATGTCTCTGTGATAAATACTCTGACAAGAACAATTTAGGGGAGAAAAGGCTTGTTTGACTTTCCATTCCCGGTCACAGTCCATCATCGTGGAGAGGCCAGGGTGGCAGGAATTTGAAGCAGTCAGTCATATCACATCCACTGTCAGGAGCAGAGAGCAAAGAACCAGCTAGAGTTCCCCACGCTTACACATTTCAGAATCCCCTTCCTAGAGGATGGTGCCACTCCCAAAGGGTGAATCTTCCCACCTTGATTAACATGATCGAGATTATCCCTTGTAATAAGCCCATAGGCCAACCCAATCTAGACCATCCTTCCTTGAGTCTCCTGGAGTGATTTTAGTATCAAGTTGACAAATAAAACTAGCTGGCACATTGACTATAGAAACACGTGTTTGTGTTTGTGTCTACTCATACTTTTTTTCGTGGTTTCTGGGGTTAGTGATTATTCCGTTTACAACACCAGTCAATCTAAGATGCTGGAGTTTGAACACAGCAAGTTTCTGTCTTCTTTCTCGATTAAGAGTTGAACGCAGAAAAGTCAGGTGTGGTAGTACAGGACCATATTCCCAGTGATTATGAGACAGAGGGAGGCGCTCAGCTCCATGGTAAGTTTGAAGTCAGCCTGGGATGGATACATGAGAGCTTGTCTCAAAACCCAAAGAAACATGAAAAGATGTCATATATTCTTATCCACTCCATGTGTTTCCTTATTAGAGTTTAGGTAATTACCTAAATATATATATGGAGATATATATCTTCCAAATCCTTGAGGTGTTCATTTGCTCACTTGTTGCTTTTGAGAAACCAGTCCACCCACTGCTTAGTCAGCTGTTAGATCCACACAAAGAAGAGTGTACTACCTTGCCTGACTAAGACTACGAAATTCTCCATGTCCTTCCTGCTGCCCCTCAGCATCCCCTTCTTAAGGAACTCACTATATGAGGAACCAGCATGGTACAATGATGCTGGCCCTGGTGCAATTTCCTGGGCATGGTGGGAATGAAGGCTTGGTGGGGTGGACACTAGCTGGCCAGTCTTCATGAGTGGATCCAACTGAGACACTCATGGTCAGGTCTTGGACTGCAAGTCTCAGCATTCTTCCTCTTCCTGGTGTCAGAGAAACCAACTTGGGCTTTTCTGACATCCAGTTCCTGAAAGTACTGGATCTCATAGTCTGAATTTCATGCATATATGGAACACATACAAGATTTAAACCAAAAACACTGATAAGACAAGTACCATTAACTATTGAAAATGCCTATTTCAAAAACATTTAAAAATACACTCTTTATGGTTTAAAAAATGCCGGACAATGCCAAGATCAAGAAAGTCAAAGATAGAACATACCCATCCCTCCTCAGTCCCATCACCTGCGGTAGTTGCTGCCACTGTTGGTTTGGATTTTGGGGTTTACCTCTCTGACATTTGTGTTACTTAGCTTTTTACACACAACTCATGTTTTCATTTCATGTACTGTTTTTTTTTTTTTTTTGTTTTGTTTTTTTTTTGGCTTTTTGAGACAGGGTTTCTCTGCATAGTTTTGGTGACTGTCCTGGATCTCGCTCTGTAGACCAGGCTGGCCTTGAACTCACAGAGATTCGCCTGGCTCTGCCTCCTGAGAGTTGGGATTAAAGGCGTGGGCCAGCGCTGCCCAGCCATAGACATCTTTAATCCATCATATAAATTACATTTACTAACAGCATAAAGAATCCACATGGCCCCTGAACAATGTTCTTATCATCATCTTCCCTTCTCAGTTTCTCCATCCCACCTCTGTTCCTTTCTCTTTCTGTCATTCTGCTATAAAAGTCATCAGGGTCCTTAATAACTATATTAAACCAAGCTAAAATCAAATTAAATAAGCATTATTGTCACAAAAACATAGTTACTGTTACTCATAATTTTATTGTGTCAACCAGAGTAGTGGCACTGGATAGGCTAAACTATGTTTTGTTTAAGCAGAACCCCATTGTTTATTACTGTGGACATGTTCTGATGCGCATGGCTGCACTAGTCTCACCCGGAGACAAGGCTGCTTTTGCTTCAAAGAAGGCTGGACTCAGTGTAAGGCCTCTGCCGCCTCAGAGTAGGACCAGAAAAAGTTAATCTCAAATTCTGGCTGCATTTTGTTTTAAGGCATTCGGACAAGCGCGCTGTGTGGAGAGAAAAATCCATGGTTGATTGAGTAGGCTCAGATCTTCAGAAGTCTGACCTCTACTGGCCCCAGTGCCTTGCACAGCCAGCCAGTGCCAACACGTGACAACCACATTGTAAAACTCATTCCTCAGCAAAATAATGAGATGTCTGTGTGATACCTCAGTAAACCCCCCCACTCTATCCCCTACAGACGAAGAGAAGCTTAAACCAGGATTCCTAAGTGTAGATAAGAACTTAGACCCCTTTTCCCCAGGTGGCTGTATCTGCTACAGGGACTTTGGAAAACACAGAGGATATTCGACCAAAAGACTAAAAAAGGGAGGCGGGTTGAAATGAATTATATGGTCTGTGCCTTTAAGAACTAGCCTCACAAAGAAAGGGGAGCGCTCCTTCCAACCTCCCTGCTGTGAGTGAGAGATTTAGAAGAGCCTCCCTGGAGGCTTGTAAACTTAGAATACACCTTGCTTTTGCATTCTGTACCTAAAGTCTCCAGTGGTGGCTTTAGGGGACAGGATCTGGCTGGGCACAACAAGACCCTCACTCTATTGTCTCAAAAAAAAAGGGGCCTTAGACAAAGATATCTCAATATAGATAGACCCAGGCCAGTTTCAAGTCCCCAGAAATGATGGCGCCAGCCCCAGGAACTCAAAAGAACAAAGTCAGGATGTCTGATGGTAACTGATTAACCACGAGATGCCCCTCTCTGGAGATAACATGACCAGACCCCGGAGATGAGTTGTAAAACTCCTGACAGGGCAAACAAATAAGCTAGAATAAGATAAATCCCAGGCCTGGGAAAAACTGGACCAATCAAGGATGGACCCGTACTAACCCCTTCCCCTCTAAGAAATTTTATGGGTTTTGCCTATAAAAACTAACTTCCCCAAGAAAGAGGAACTCTTCCCTGCCTCACTTGAGATGGCTTGAGATGAGTTCCCTGTCATGACTTGCAGCAGAAGTAAACCTTGCTTTTGCATTGTGGTATGCTCGTCCTTGGTGGTCTCTCTGGGTTTTCCGATCTGGGCATAACAGTCTGCCTGACCACCTGAATATGAACCTCACACACATACGTGTCTCAGCCAATAAGACAACAATTTTTCTTTAACTCCTATAAGAAGAGCTGTCCCTTCCGGTGGGTGTGATCATTTCTCCAAGAACTTGCCCACCAAGGCTTTTGCAGTATCTTATTAAACCCTCCTTTTCTTCTCTTGTGTTTGGTGAATTTGTTCCCAGCAGGAGCACCAGTAGCTTGTCACTGTCTTTCCCCCCATAAAGGTTGCATAATCAATTATCGTCGGCTCTCCTTTCTGCTTTGTTGACTGAGAGTGTGTGTCTACAAAACCCTTAGGGAGAAAATGTGACGACATCCTATACATAAATAGACCAGAGGTGCAGAAATGCCCTCTTAGATATTGAACACACACAGCATGGTGGACCCAAAATTATATGTAGACATTCTTCTAGCTCGATCTCTGTTGCTGTAAGAAACACCATGGGGTGGAAAGGGTTTATTTGGCTTATACTTTCAGTCACAACCCAACATTGAAGGAAGTCAGGGCAGGAACTGGAAGCAGAAACCACAAAGGAATGCTACTTATTGGCTCCCTAGTTCTGCCCTTCTTATAGCCCAGGCCCACCTGCCTAGGATTGGGACTGCCCACAGTGGGGTGGACCATCCTGCATCAGTTGGCTGTCAAGAAACTGCTGCCGGGCATGCCCAAGTGTGTAGGACTCTATCAGAGTTGCTGCACCTAGGGTGAGCATTAGAAGGCACGGTTGTTTTCTAGAAGTACTTAGACCTTGAAGGAGTCATTGTGGAAAACAGTGGTTGTTTTCTGTGATTTATAGAATTGTTTTTCTGAGGGAGCTTTACAGCCTTTGTATGACTGGCCACAAGACCGGCCTGGCACACCTGGAGCTCTTGGATTATTGGGTACTGCAAATGGTACGCAGTAAGACTGAAATGGTGGGGGTGTGCTTTCCTTCAGAAAAACACAGATTAGGTATTAAGAACTTGCTTGCCCAAAAGCCAACTTTGTGTAACAATCAATAAATAATGCCTTTGAACGGCTGCTGGAGGTTCAGTTCACCAGAAGCTGGACCTTCCTGCTGCCACACAGGTGGAAAAACTTCATCTTTCTTCGACCAACTCAAGCAAGACAGAACACCGGACACCCAAGACCAATCTGATGGAGGCAGTCCCTGAATGATATTTCCTCAGATAACTCTGGATCAACTTGACAGCTGAAGCTAACTAGGAGATATATATTTACCACTTTTTGCAAATAGCACTCAGGCATACATATACATTGTATCATGCTCTTTTTTTTCCACTTAACAATTTATCTTTGACCTCAAAACTGCAAACCCAAACTAAAAAGAAACAAAACAAAAATAATATATGCCTGAGATCTTAATTTTCTATCACTTGCTCACTCTATTTTAAGAAAGATGCACAGCCGGGCGGTGGTGGCGCATGCCTTTAATCCCAGCACTCGGGAGGCAGAGCCAGGCGGATCTTTGTGAGTTCGAGGCCAGCCTGGGCTACCAAGTGAGTTCCAGGAAAGGCGCAAAGCTACACAGAGAAACCCTGTCTCGAAAAACCAAAAAAAAAAAAAAAAAAAAAAAAAAAAAAGATGCACAAAATCTAGTAAGTGTCTGGTGTGAAGGGTAACGGATGAGAATTTTTGCTGTGTATATTTTTGTATTTTCTGAATTGTGTCAATGCAGTACTTGCCAAAATAGAAATAATAAAATAAAAATGTGAGGAAACATGCTATTCATTTTCTCTTTTGAAGATCAGCTAAGAGTAAGTTACAAGTAGAAATTATACAAGTGCTGATATTCTTTGATTATTCTCAGGAGGAAATCTTCAGTATCAAGATTATATAGAATGAGCTTTTTTGTTTGTGACATTTCTAAGAGAAACACAAGTGTTCTTGTCAAAGGCAGGGTCTATGTACAATGACGGTAGCCTTAAAAGTTTGCAAAGAGCCAGGTTTAATGTCTTGAATCTCGTCCCAAATACTCAGGGTTGAGGAAGATCTTGTAAGCAGGGGTTCAAAGCTAGGCTGTGTAACATTGTGAGAACCTGAGGAAAAATAACTAAGTATAAAATTATTATAAAATATAATTATCAAATTGTAGCAACAAGACTGCCCTGATTTCTGTATACACTCACAGTTTCTCTTCTTGCTTGTGTATGAGATTGAGTCGCTCTATGTTTCTGAGGCTGGAAGTCACTAGGTAGCCCTAGGCTGGCCTTGAATTTGTGGCAATCTTCCTGGTCCTAGCTCCTTTGCATGAAAGGTTTTTTCATCATGCACAGCTGAGACACACATTTTCACGAGTATAACTCCATAGATGAATTTTCAGCTCATTTAGATTGTTATGCAATATTTTTCTTCTTGTATAATATTAGAGGGGCCAGCCTTAATATTATACATCCCAGGGGCTCAGGAGAGAGAACTACTAATGGCGAGGACTATTTCCTGGAAATAGAATCTCAGCACACCAAGCTCTATAGTCCACTTGCTTTAATTCCTCTGGCATAACATCCTATATACACAGCTTCAGTTCTGTTCTCATGCCTAACTCCTTTCTTGCCTGATTTCTCTCTATATTTATCTACTCTTAATTCTGCCTCATCTAGGTCCTTTTCATCTTGTTCTTACCCAGCTAGTACTTACCCATCTGACTCTTCCTCATCTTCCATCTCGTCCACATGTACTTTCCTTATCCCTCTCCATTCTCTGTCTCTCTGTTCTCCACATTCCTCCTAAGTCTCCCAGGAATTCAGTTATAAATCCAAGCAATAGCAAGAACCTAGTTGAGCAAGGTCACCAGGCTTGAATTCTACAGGGTCATAAAGGCAGGTAAGAATTTTCCTCAGGCAGTGACCACCAGACTTCCAGGGTCAAACGGAAGGGTGATAGGAATCACCTAGAGGGGCAGTAATTGTTAATTATCATTTGCAACCCAAAAGGGAAGTGAGTAACAGGAAATGAATTAACTAAAGGCTAAATTTGGGTAATATCTAAGAAGAGGGATCTTATATGCTCCACTATATGTGATTGGTAGAAAATGTTAAGAATCTATAAGTTGCTAGGTCAATGAGAGAAAATAAAACTGCCTTCTTTTTTCCAGTGGCTCATATCTGTCCAAGCTATCTGCCATTTTTCTGCAGGGTAGGGGAAAGTCGCTAGGCAACCTGTGTACAGCTAGATGCCTCTGGTGATAGTTAAAGGGAGAGCTGGAACCAGAGGTAAGATTTGGGAAAGGAGGAAGTTAAGCACATCCGCCAGGCCTTCTCAAACAGGTAGCCTGGATGCTTAAGTCTGTTCTTAGAGAGTACAGAGGTATCTCTGATAAGGTACTTTCCTCCATCTGGGGATGGACCTGGCCAGATGCTGCCAATGATGATAATTACAGGGAGGCTTGAACTGGGGTTCTGGCTGAGCATAGCTGTCAGTGCACAAGGTTATCTAAATATTCTGTTAGTAGAGGGGAAATGGTGCCCAAAAAATGATGGAAAGGCTACAATAGCACACAAGAAACTCATAACAGGAAATCATAGCTAATAATCAAAAGCCAAATATCACCAAGGCTCCTCGAGCCTTAGCTTGACCTCTGGAAGGCCCTTGGCTTCTTCCAGGTATTAGCTTGTCATAATCAGCTGAAATCCTATGTTGTATATTTCTGTGGCTTGCAGCATTCCTATGGCCTTCAATTCACTTGATTCTTAGTGGGAAATAAAAATTTGATGGGGCTGTGAGGCATCAATCAAATGAGTTGCCTGATAAAATTGAGTTGACAGCAGGGATAAAGATCATGTGATACCAGAGCATGGAAAGACTGGAGGGAATTACTTCTGATGAACAGAGAATTAACCTATCAAAAGAGAATGTCCATTATCTAAGATTCCCTCTAAAATTCAAAACAAATTTAAATTCCAAAGTAAAGACAAAACTCTCAAACACTTGGCAGTTAGGACTGATGCAAAACCATCTGACAGTCGATGAGGATGGGATTCGAACCCACGCGTGCAGAGCACAATGGATTAGCAGTCCATCGCCTTAACCACTCGGCCACCTCATCCTATAAGAAATTGCTCTTTATAATTTCTTCTCCCGTGAAGGATTCCCAGAAACCTTTTGTATGAGTGTTTTAATAGCCTTCCTCCAGCTAAATCTCCAAAATTGTCTGAGTCAGGTATCATAAAGAAGATTTCAAAACCACAACAAAAAGAGAAGTGAGCTTATTTGGCACATATTCGATGGGTTGAACCAGTGCCTGGCACACAGGACTGGACAGGCAAGGCAGTGGTCTTGGCTTGCCTCCATTCAGCCCTGGCTGAGTTTGCATTCAAGGGAAGGAATGTTCCAGCCTTTCATACAGAGCTTCTTCCAATTCCCTGTTTCTGGGTCTCTATTAACTGGGCTCTTTGCTTCCTTTTCACTGATTTCTCCCCACCGTCACCCCTCCCTACTTTCTGTCCCCTGGATTTGGCATTGATCACCCTATGGTAGATCAGTGTGAACTTGGTTCAAAAGCGGTGAGCAAGATGATGTATCTAAGGCAAGACTCGTCCGACTGGGAACTTAGGCGGTTAACTAAAGGATCTCACTGACATTTGAGAGACCATTCTCTCTCCACGTGCAGGGCGGGGAATATATTTGTGCTCATCATCTTGGTCATTGGTTATTTCATAAAAGAAAACAACAACAAAACGCTAAAACAACAAAACAGAACCACCCCCAAAATTGTTGAATCACTGAAGCAATTCAAAGTTAATCCAAAATCGAATCACTACAATTAAGGGGAACAGGTATTTTCAACAAGTTAAACCTTTGCAGTTAATAATCAGTTTTCTAAAGAAAAAAAAATTCAAGCTGGGAGTGGTGGCTCATACCTATAACCCCAATAATTGGAAAGCTGAGGCAGGAGGATTGCCATGAGTGTGAGGCCAGTCTGCCTACATGTGAAATCTTATCTTAAAGAATCATAAAATTAGCTGGGCAGTGGTGGTGTACACTTTTAATCCTAGCACTCAGGAGGCAGAGGCAGGTGGATCTGTGTTCAAGGCCAGCCTGGTCTATAGAGCTGAGTTCCAGGACAGCTGTCTCCAACAAAACATAACATAACAAAACAAAACAAGTCATAAAACTTTGATAAATGTTAACGTGATACTATCAGCGAAAGTGCTTAGAAAGTTAGAGAGCAAGTCGTCACCACTATGTGTAGGTCATTTGGTATTGGGGTTGCTGTTTATCATCTAAACTAACAGAACAGATATAAAATTGCAATTACTTGCAATTACGTCTATTAAGAAAAGAAAATGTAATAGAGAAAAGCTTTTCCTGTCAGGAAATGTTTGTGTATCTGTTAAGCTACTTGTCCTCTTTGAACGTATTATTTGTTCTTCCCTGGTCACCCCACAAAATCTGGCACATTTATGCCTCAACTTCAACCTCAACTAGGGAAAGAACAAAACCGAAACCTGATCCACCGGACTGGAGAAGCAAGTCAAGAACTCACGTGTCAAACCTCGCTCCACGAGGAAGGCGAGGAGGGCGAGGTCAGCAGCCGCTTCACAGGCTGGCTAACCCTCCCTCCCGAGGCAGAGCTATCAGCAGGTGGTGGTACCCAGGGGGGCTTCAGGGCAGGAGATGAGCAATGCCCTTCCATCTGGTTCTCATAATCTCGGCTCAGAAGTTTAAGGCCTGATGGGTAATACCTCCCTAGCTTTGGACTGTGCTAAGCTCCATTCAGAAACACCGTGTTCTCTTCATTCGTGGAATCCCAGAGCCACCACTATGAGGTACCACCTCTTGTTTTCTGCTTGCCCAGGGTCGCAGGAACTGCAGTGATTAACAAGAGCAGTCTGTGTCTGCTTGGTCCGCTTTCTTACTCAACCTTGAGTATCGGATGAACACTGAAATACCAGATACTAGAATTCAAAATGCACCCCCTGCCAAAGTTCAAGGAGGACTCGCAAGTTAGAATGGTTTAAGGCTTGGTGAAATCCTTCAGGGTTAGTGAAATTCTCGGTATTCCTAAAATTAGAAGAAAACCTTGGAATAGCTCAAGCCTTTCGTCACTGGGAGTACTAGGGAGGCGGAGGCAGGAGGACTGCCTGGGGCATTTAGTGGGACTGCCTCAAAAATCCCCCAAATAAATGAGTAAAATAAAATAAAGGAGAAAGGTCCAGAAGGAACTCTTAGAAGACTGCTGCATCCTAAACCCCAAACTAGAATAGAACCTACTGACACCAGTGCATGATGGGGTGGTTTGCTTAGGGTGTCCCCCTGGGCTTGAGTCCCCAGGGCCTCATAGGTCCATGCCCCTTCAAGTCAGTTGCCAGAGGCGAGTCTTTCCCGTGTGATACGGCACAAAAGTTTGCTTGCTAACCTAGTGCTGAAAGCTGGACACAGTATTTCCACCGAGATAAAAATCTCCCCCAGGAAATTAGGTCAACAAATATTCCATTTGTTTTGCTTCGTGCTTGTAGGCATTTCCCAGAGGAAAATGTCTCTATATGAATGAATTGTGGAAGAAACACACTACCTCCCTACTGTCAGCAATGCATCTATCCTACTGGTCTTATCCATTTCCACTTAAAATGGTGTTTTTGGAGGACTCACCTCTAAGGCTTTGAGAGGTTGAATGGCAGTTGCTCTTTGAAGGTAGACAATAGCTATGTTTTCCCAACCTCCAGAGCTCTGGTAAGGCTTCTTTCCTTCCTTCCTTCCTTCCTTCCTTCCTTCCTTCCTTCCTTCCTTCCTTCCTTCCTTCCTTCCTTCCTTCCTTCCTTCCCTCCCTCCCTCCCTCCCCCTCTTTCTTTCTTTCTTTCTTTCTTTCTTTCTTTCTTTCTTTCTTTCTTTCTTTCTTTCTTTCTTTTGATTTCAAGGTCTCATTTATTCTTGGCTGGCCTTGAACATCTAGCGAGATAATTATTTAGTGAGGGATGGTCATGAATTTTTAATCCTCCTGCCTCTACCTTCTAAGCACTGGAATCATAGTTATTTATCACCACATCTAGCTAGTTGTAGATATTTGTAAATGTTACTCTCTCCAAATTATGCTCAAGTGTGGTGATGCGCCACAGTCCAGCTGCAGCCTGGGTTCACGTCCTGAGACAGGGAAGGGGCACCGGTGTGAAGAAATGAATTATCTGACCACAAGACAAGTTTCACGCCGGGCGGTGGTGGCGCACGCCTTTAATCCCAGCACTCGGGAGGCAGAGGCAGGCGGATCTCTGTGAGTTCGAGGCCAGCCTGGGCTACCAAGTGAGATCCAGGAAAGGCGCAAAGCTACACAAGAGAAACCCTGTCTCGGAAAACCAAAAAAAAAAAAAAAAAAAAAAAAAAAAAAAAAAAAGACAAGTTTCACACAAGTGGTCAGCCTGGAATAGCTCCAGCTGTCTTTATTTATACATAAAAAACAAGCATGATTTTCCATAGTAACAAACAAGCTTCTCCCGCCCTCCAACATTAACCTCCAGCAAAAACAAGCGTGTCAAATATGATTTTCCAAACTTTTACATCAAAACATCTTTAGCCGGGCAGTGGTGGCGCACGCCTTTAATCCCAGCACTCGGGAGGCAGAGGCAGGCGGATCTCTATGAGTTCGAGGCCAGCCTGGGCTACCAAGTGAGTTCCAGGAAAGGTGCAAAGCTACACAGAGAAACCCTGTCTCGAAAAGCCAAAAAAAAAAAAAAAAAAAAAAAAAATCTTTAAACCCAAACAACACTTATCATTTTGCTAGCTTGGTCAAATATTGAGCCAAGTACATTCCGTCTTTACAAAACCAAAAGGTGATTGACATAGGCACACATTTTCAAGAACAACAATATTGTTCAAAACATATTTACAGAAAGTGGGGTGATCTGTCTCCAATTCTGTCAGTGCTGAATCAGAACAGCTCCTGGGGTCTGAAGTGATAGCTGGCATCCCCAGACAAGATACTGGGAAGCATCAACTCCCAAAGAATTTTAGGGGAAGATATTGGAGAAAAAAATGTTGTTTCCAGGAATGATCATATCTGTCCCATGAAAGATTGACAAAATGACACTCAAACTTCCAAGAGAATCATCACTACTAAGAGACAGAAGAGAATATGTAGGCTGTGCAGTCCCAGCAGTACTCTGCACTGTCCAGAAGTCCACTGGTCCTTGCTGAGTGAGACTGTGCCCATGGGCTTTTGCCTCATCTGGAGACCACGTTGGGTGCCAATTGTGGACAAATTTCTAAACAGTCTTATTAAGTAAAAAACATGGAGCCAGATATAGGGGCAAAAACCTGAGAGATCAGGGAAATAGGGAAAGCCGTAGCTAACCTTACTTCACCAACTCCGCAGCTTCCAAAGATGAGATATGTCCTGTCTACCCATGTCTATATGCCTTGCTGTTCTGCCATTTGATTTGCTCTCTCTGTCCAGCTACATCACTTCCTCTTCCTGCCCAGCTCTGTCACTTCCTGTCTGTCTGTACAGACCTCCAGACCTTCATGGTTAACTAGTGTTGGAATTTAAGGCATGTGCCACCACGCCTGGATCTCTTCCCAATGTGGCCTTGAACTCACAGAGAATTCCCTGCCTCCCGAATGATAGGATTAAAGGCATGTGCTACCATTGCCTGACTTCTATATAGTGGCTGGCTTTTTCCTCTGATCTTCAGGCAAGATTATTGGGAGACACAATACATCACCACAGTTGGATGCATGTATATTCCAAGCCCAGACATTTCCATTCAGAGGCTTCTTTTATTGGGGCTTTCTGCAAATAAATCTAAGACCCCTTTACTGTGAATAGAGAACCCTAAAGACCTTACCCCTCCCCAGTACTTAATCATTTCCCACTTGTAACACTTCCCCTTCATCTTTCTCCGGGTCCTCACATCCACTACACGGATAGAGCCTTTGGTTTGGGGCTCCGTTGGTAGAGAAATGGTCCCCATATCTGTTCTGATTCCTCTGCCCCTGGCTTGGTGCTTCCCGAGGTTATCCCTTCCTCCTCTTGATAATGCTGTCACAGGGACTAAAGGCTGGACCGCTGATCTATTAGTGGTCACCTGTTTTGCCTTACCACCATAACTGGTAGCTTAGGTATGCTACAGATCAGCCCAGTTCTTGACAACAGTTTCTCTCCTAGTTCAAATGACTCAGCCATTCCTGGGCCGTTGCATTCACATATAAAGTTTAAGCCAACTATCAGTGTACTGTACTCACCTAATACATATGTATTGAGTTGTTGTTGGGATTGGGTTACAATGCTATCTATAAAAGTAAAGCCTGTATTAACACAAAGTCAGTTTTAAAAATTATTTAACAAAGGAAATAACATAAACTGCCTAAGAATAAATCCAGCAGAGAAGACTGATTGAAGACTACGTTGGGTAGTTTTATGTCAAGTTTTCACAAGCTATAGTCATATAAGAGGAGGGAACCTCAATTAAGAAAGCGTCTCCTCTTGCCCCTTTCTGAACAGAAATGGAGGAATGGATGGGGTGGGCAGAGGGGAGGTGGGAGGGAGGGAGGGAGGGACTAGGCAGAGAGGAAGAAGGGGAAATTGCAGTTGACATGTAAGAAATGACAACAGCAATAATAAAATTATTTAAAATTAAAAAAAAACTTGAAGGGTACATAGAAAACATTTCATAGTTTCAACTTTGAAGGCAAGTAGTTGCAATAATTTAATTATTTTCTGTGAGACTGAAAATGAATCAACTATTTAATATGATTCTTAAAAATTATGAGATCAGCCGGGCGTTGGTGGCGCACGCCTTTAATCCCAGCACTCGGGAGGCAGAGCCAGGCGGATCTCTGTGAGTTCGAGGCCAGCCTGGGCTACCAAGTGAGCTCCAGGAAAGGCGCAAAGCTACACAGAGAAACCCTGTCTCAAAAAAAAAAAAAAAAACCAAAAAAAAAAAAATTATGAGATCAAAATATTTGTCTTTTCAAAACAAAACTTCTCTTAATCATCATGTAAATATCAAGCATCAGCTTTGTAATGTATAACCATTGGCTGAATTCTATAAGTACATACTGATAAAATAATTTTAGCTATAAAAGAAGAAGAAGAAATTGTCTCCATAAGATTGGGCTATAGGCAAGCCTTAGGGCATTTTCTTAATTAATGATTGATGGGGAAGGGCCCAGCCCATGGTGGGTAGGATCACCCCCGGGGCAGGTAATCCAGGGTTCTATAAGAAAGCAGACTGAGCAAACCAGAAAGAATAAGCCAGTAAGCAGCACTCCTCCATGGCCTCTGTATCAGCTCCTGCCTCCAGGATTCTGCCCTATGAAAGTTCTTGTCCTGACTTCCTTCAGTGATGAGCAGTAATACTAAAGCCAAATAAAACCATTTCTTTCCCAACTTGCTTTTGGTCATGGTGTTTCATCACAGCAATAGTAACCCTAACTAAGACAAAGGCCTTTGGCAAAGAAAACAATAAAACATTACTAAGAAACATTAAGCAGCATAACCCCATAGAATTAAAAGGCTATCCATGCTCATGCATTAATTTGGAGAGAATCAATAATTCTAGATGATTCTTCAAACCCATGAACATGGATAGCATTGTAATAATTTATTTGTAGATAATCTGGTGGTTTATAAATACTACTTGCAATTAATGACAGTAGTATTTCCTGTTTTCCAATATTTGTAGTTTTGTTCTTCATTACATTAGAATGACTCCTATCACCATGATAAAATGTAGTATCAAGTATCTCTCTGGAAAGTATGACGTTATATCAGCAATAAGTACTCTTCAGTGGCCCATGATGACATTAGCCTTGTTGCATACATACATCCTAAATGTTTAAGATGTAGAAATTCCAAATATGTTGGCCATTTAATTTAATCATTTTTGAAGGCTGCCAGTTCCTTAAGCTGGAAATAAATAATTTTTTGGGTTTTTTTTTTCAGGTCCTGTGCCTTGGACAGTTGGGCTGGTTTGGATAGAGCATGACATCACTGCAGTTTTGACCCAGAAAGATATTCTGTGTCCAAATGACTACCTAAAAACTCCATCTTAAGAACACACCAAGTAGCAAGGTCAGAAAAGGCAAACAGTAGACATTGATCATCATACCACAGAAACAGGGTGATGACACATCCAGGAAATTCATTCTTTGGTTGCCAAAGGCAGGAAGATCAAAGAATTCCCACTTTCAAACATGCACAGGAAAGAGAAGTTTCTGGTGTTTTGCTGAGGCTCTTGACTTTTACCTGTAAGTATGTGCTTTGTTTTCTGACGTTCCCCATGTGAGGTTTCTAACTTTTACATTTCAGCTCCAGCTGAGTTTGCAGTGGTAGAACATTTGCCTAACATACATGAGGCCTGATCACTAGCTCTACAAAACAAACAAACAAACAAACAAACAAACAAACACCCTACAAATGAGCTTCAGAGCCATGGTCCTCTCGTTTCCAACTCTTTTATCTAGCTTAAGGTTACCTGGGCAGAATGGCAAGTGCTACCGTACAGCAGAAGCTTCACAGCATTCATTTTCACTACTTGGCCCAGAATTTCAGAGTCTAACATGACTTCCTCAAGTGCTAAGAGAATTCAGGTAAGCTGTGAACTCCTTTGCCATACTGAGCCCTCCTCTGAAAATGAACATCATTTTACTATGCCAGGGCATTTCCTCCTATCTGTTCAGAACGTGGACCAAAGCAACCTGCAATTAAAAACAATAATTTTTATTGAAATATGTGTATGCAATGTAAGTAGAGGTTCCTGTGGAGACCCAAAGAGAGTGTCTGATCCCCCAAAGCTGGATTTACAGGCAGTTGTGAGATGCTGAGATCCAAACTTCTGCAAGAGCAGCACACTGAACTGTCTACAGTCCACAGCCTGCAACTTAAAATTATTGGAATTTATTTTCAATCTCATGTACATTATTTCAAGGGTGAGAAGAATTTCAGTTTTGTTAAGCAGGTGTGAAAAATTAAAGTACAAAATTAAACAATTTTAAAGTACAAACTCCTTATGTACATATATAGGGCTTATGGATTAAGGTGAGGAAGTTAGGCTGTGGCCTGATAGAGCTCTACTGGGTGGGACTCCCACATGTAATAAATATTTTCCAAATTTGGTTCATTAACTTCCATCTTTCAAATCTGTCCTCTCCTAGTTGATACTGGGTATGACACATCAGTTATATAGGTAAATCTGTGAAAGTTATCCTAAAACCAAATGCTAATCCTAATCTAGCAAGCATTTTCCAAATTTGCTCTATTCCCACATCTCCCTTTGTACACACACACAGAGACACTAATTACAAGGGTCAGAAGGCAGAAATTCCTCTTAAAAAACTTTTCATTTATTTTTTATTTTTTTTTTATTTGAGACAGAGTATCCTTGGCTGTCCTGGAACTCGCTCTGTAGACCAGGCTGGTCTCGAACTCAAAAATCTGCAGGCCTCTCTGCCTCTCAAGTGCTGGGATTAAAGGACTGCACCGTCACCACCTGGCCTAAGAAACTCTTTAGGAGGTGGTTTTCTTTGTTTTGGCTCAGGATCTCAGGTAAGTTAGGAGCTGGAAGTGAATGCAGGTAACTGTTGCAGTAAATGGTGACCTACTACAAACAAGCTGAAATAAACCTGTCTGTTCTTCATCCAAAAGGAAACAGCATGGTCACTGTACGCATAGGTGGAAGAGCAAGGAAGCACCTCCTGAATTTATAGTACCTGATACTACTTCCGGGTACTTGGGCTTGGAAAAGCACCTTATGGACAGTGTGATAAGTACAACAAGGAGCACCCTTGCAGTTAAGACCCACTGATGTGGTCCCAAGAGGAGAGCAACTCCAGCTCACGGACTAATGAATATTGAGAAAACCCTTTTCCTTAGGAGGATGCATTTGGGGGCAGTCTCTGTATCTCTTGCTTTCTTGGGCTCCTGCTTGTGACCTATTCATCTGAGGTGACATATAGGGAACTCCCAGTTCTGCAGGGAAGCATCTGACAGCTCCCAGGTCTCTGGAAAGGCTGAAATCTGTTCTTTCTGGGAGGGGCCAGGTGCCTCAAAAGCCCTGGGTAAGGCCTAACTTTGCCCTGGATTAGCTCAGACCAGTTTCTTTTTCCTTGTTCCGTGGTTGCTGTCTAAATTTGGTTCTGCTTCATGACCCTTTTGTTCCTGGCCATAGAGACTCCTATTTTAAAAATTTAAAGATTTCCTATTTTACCTTCCAAGAAGTGGGTTTTGATTCCTTTTACCAAGGTATGAAAACTATCAAATCTTGGGATTTAAAGTCATTACAGCTGTGAAACATCTCTAGCGGGGCCTCACCATGGCCACAGGAGGTTCTCGTCTTAGTAGTGATCCCGTTTGCTCTTTTATAGACTAGGGACCAGACACAAGTTTGGTCTCACTGCAAAGTTTCTCAGGCCACTTATTTAAGAAATTCGATTAAGCCAGGCATGGTGGCACACCGCTCTAATCAGAGCACTTGGGAGGCAGAGGCAGGTGGATCCCTGAGAGTTCCAGGCCAGCCTGGTCTACAAAGTGAGTTCCAGAACAGCCAGGGCTGTTACACAGAGAAACCCTGTCTTTAAAAAAAAAACAAAAAACATTAAGACATTATAGCCAAAATGCTGGTTTGGACATATAAACTGGTAAAAAGAATCATTCTTAAAATGAAATACTTAGGTGGAGTCATACATCCTGTGGCAGAGTGTGGATTGAAAACGTAGAGTCCACTTGCTGGGTGACTCAGAGCAAGTCAGTTAGCTTCTGTGGCTCTACAGTGTCAGAATGGGTTGACAAGCTAAATGACAGAGCACCATTCTTTAGATGCTGACTACGTCACCACAACAGAGGAATGCCTCTTTTGTGAGTTATACATCAGCTGATTTGCTAACTCTGGAGTTGATCCTTTCATGCTTGGTTGAAGGATGCATCACTGAACTACAAATGAAGACTAGTGTTTTCAAATGCTGGTTTAACTACTTACTATAGGGCTCCACATTTCCTTAGACACCTGTCTTCTAAGTAGGACTAATATAGAGTATGTAAAACTTTAGGACTGAGTTCTGCTTGTAAATAGAACATTCAGGTTTATGGTTTTCTTGGATAAATGGTAGTAAATCTGTCTAGTGGCCAATGAAGACTGTGTTTGTAGCCATGTTGTTCCCAAACTAAAGCTTTGGTAGACGCAGTCTTTTTTCCTTTAAGAGCTAGCCTCCAGTATTTTCTCTTTGATGGTATAATATAGTAACCAGTCAGCAAGTGAAAGCTAGACTTGGACTCTCATCTGCTCCTCAGCAGGGGCTGGTGGCAGATCTGATGTTGAAAACCTTAAAACATTATCAAACAGGCACAGGTGTATTATATATAGTGTTCCTGACGGGCTGGTCACCAAATGTAGTGCCTAGTGTGGGCAAGGCGACAGCTCTACTACTGGGCTGTACCTTCATCCTCGAAACTGGCATTCTGTAGATTGGAGGAAACTAGTAGACAGAAATTCACTACATGTTTAAAAATAGCTAGTAGGGAGAACTCTGAAATACTACACACACACACACACACACACACACACACACACACACACACACACACACACACACACACGTCAACAGATATACCAGCCATCCTAATTTGACCGTTGACCATATTCCAATGCTGTTACCCCATGAATTACTGTGTCAATTAAAGAGAAATAACTAAAAAAACAAAAACAAAAAAAACCCCCAAATTCTAATGTTACTGTGAATTCCAAATACTAAGGCTTTCTTTAATCACACCACAGAATAGAATACACAGGCACCCAGGATTCCATTATGAAGGATACCTCCTTTGAATATGATTCACTAGATGCCAGGAGCATCACAGCTGCTCACCAATTGTATAATCCCACGTCTCCAGACATAGCTTAACTTCCAAACTACTACATAAACAGCAGATGCAAAACCTATTTTCCAGCTTTACTTTTATCAGAATAGGTTTGTGTGCATGTTTCTTATTCTTTTCTCTTTGACTTTGGAAATAAGGTCTCAGGTAGTCTATGTTGGTGTGAAACGCATTTAGCAAGGTGACCCTGAACTTCTGACCTTCCCGCCTTCCCTTCCCAACTGCCAGGATTCTAGACTTGGGGCACTACACATGGCTTGTTTCCTGTTTTCAGAAGTCATCAATAACTTTGGCCAAGAAAATAGTTTAAAATTTTGTGGTTTCTTTTGTGGTTTCTTTTTTTTAAATAGACCCTCCTAGAATTTCTTTAAGGCTTTACTCCTGATACAGACAAATCTTGATGAATTATAATACTTTATGGAGACTTTTTTTTTTTTTTTTTTGAGACAGGGTTTCTCTGTGCAGCCTTGGCCACCCTGGAACTCACTCTGTAGACCTAGCTGGCCTCCAACTCAGAGACTGGCCTGCCTCTGCCTCCTGAGTGCTGGACTTAAAGGTGTGTACACCACCACCGCCCAACCAGTTTTGTACTTTTTGAGTGTACTAAATAGGACTTGTCACTGAAAAGCCTTAAAGGTTTCAATATCACAAAAAATCCACACAATAATTCAACAAGCATTTATTAAACACCTACTGTGTGCTCAGCACTGTACTAGGCACTACGAGGGTGCAGTGATACAAATGTTACAGTTATTATCCCTGCCCTCAAGGAGCTTACAATTTAATTTTGGAAATAAATACAAATGTGAAACTACTATACAGACTTCTAGAAAATAATTACAGAGCAAGGTATTAGTAAGAGCATGGCTCACAGTTCAAGCCTGAAAGTTAACTGCTCCCACAACACAGAATACAGGAAGATCTTGATGGGAGGAGAACTCAATCAGGAGGTGCTCACTCAAAAGACACAAAAGTAGCAAGTTCTGAAGAGTGAACAGGAGTTAGGGCCAAAGAGCAATCTAAGGAAGAAAAAGAAAACCATGAGAAAGGCACAGAGGCAAAGGCTTGTAAGACAACAGTAGAAAGCCATAGGAGGTTTGAGTGTGATATGTCAAGGTGAACATGTTAGGGAGTGAGAAAAGCTGAGGCTAAGAATGGAGAGCAAAGTCATGTTCCACTACCACTCTGGTGGATTATCTGCTGGGAGATCAGCAAAAAAACGAGGATCATTTCAAACGTGTTATATAAGTTGGATATTCTGAAAGGAATTCCAGTAACTTGAGCCTATATGATGTGGGTGTGGGTGTGGGTGTGTGTGTGGAAGACTATAAGGGTATGTCAGAAATATAAAAAAACAAAACAAAACAAAAAACTAAGCAACAACGAAAACAAGCCTCAAGAAGAATACAATCGAGATCAACAAGATTCTAGACTTGGAGAGTGGAGGAAAGAAAAAGATGAAATGGTAACTTTAAGGCTGGGATGAGAAATATGAAGGGCAGTGATTCTATTTAGGGTACAGCAGTTAAGCAATGATGTCTATTTTAACAGAAAATACAAACGGAAGGAGAAAAATGGTGACTTTTGGTTTCAAATACCAGGCTGTGTAGGTACCTGAGGAAAATTCCCCAAGCAGTGAGATGACAAAAAAGTCAAAGTGGGAAATACGAAGTCACTCAAATACATGAAGTACCAAAACAGAAAAACAGGAAAAAAGACACAAAACATGAGTAAAAGTAGGGCATGGGGATTATTTTTAGTATAGGGGAGAAAAATGACTAATAAAGAAAAGCCAGATATTGAAGAAAATTGACCTAAAAGATCCCATAAGACAAAGAAAGGAGAATTCTTGAAGTATGGTGTATTAGTCAAGGTTCTCTAGAGAACAGAGCTTATAGAATGAATCTCCGTATATGTAGAGAATGGGAATTTATTAGAGTGGCTTACAGGCTGTGGTCCAGTTAGTCCAGCAATGGCTGTCTACCAATGGGAAGTCCAAGAATCCACCAGCTGTCTATTCTACCAGGCTGGATGTCTCAGTTGGTCTTCACTATAGGCCAGACAGAATCCTGAAGAAGTAGGCTCTAATTCCAGTGAAGGAAAGGACTTGCCAGCAAGAGCAAAAGCTTCCTTCTTTCATAACCTTATATAGGCTGCCATCAGAAGGCATGGCCCAGACTAAAGGTGGATGGATCTTCCCACCTCAAAAGATCCAGATTAAAGTGGGTCTTTCCACTTGAAATGATTTAAAAACAAATCCCTCACAGGGGTACCCAGCAGTCTAGTTTCAGTTAATTCCAGATGTAGTCAAGTTGACACCTGAGAATAGCCATCACAAACCCACCCATTGTCAACTTGACACACAATCATATCTCCTTATGCCATGCTTAATTTCCAAGTGAAAATAATAGTCAGGTCATAATTCCACCTAACATATGACTATCTCACATACAATTGCAAATGCATTATATATTTAACCAAGTCATAATTACATCTAACATGATATAACTGTCCCTTGTACAACTGCAAACTCATAATAAATTTTAGAATATATGGCAATGTCCCTTGAAGGACATTTTTTTTGGTATCTCAAAACTTAAATATGGTAACCACAGATATTCTCTTAATTGATGTTACATTACATGATAAAGAAATTGAAGAAACACAAATATCTGTACAAACACATTCTTAACAAAATATGACAGAAAGAGTTATGTCAATTATAATCCTCATTTCTACAACTGGCTACACGACCATAGCTGGTATTTATAACTATCTTCCTCTACTATCCATTCTGTTATTTCCTCAAAGCAGAAAAGGCAATATTTAAGGGGTGAGAGTACATCTTCTGCTGAGGGGAGAGAGACTATTCCCTCAGGTGAGATAAACCCTCAAGAATCTGAGGGTTGAATTAACAGGGTCCTCCCACACATCTCCATCCCAAGTTACAGGATTCGATTCTTTACCAATTTAAGGCTCTTCCTTGAACCACTGATATCCTCTGAGGTTGAGACTTGATTTTTTTTTTTTTTTTTTAATGCAGCCAACCTTATAATGAGGGCTTCGGTTTGATTTTCTACAATTTCAGCTGTAGCTGCTGAACATAAGATTCTCTTCTAGAGCACACTTATTTAGAACCCTTTAGACTGTTTATGTACATCTAGAGTTGGCCAATTTTATCAATGAGTACATTGTTGTTCTTCACTATATTCTGAGATGCTAGAAGTTGGTTAATTTTATCAAATACATTCTTTTCCTTTGTCAATTTATGCAGAGATACTGGGAACAACCAACTACCATCATCCTTTTTCCCATTTTTCTACAAATTGTCAAAAGTCTTATATACAGAGTCACCAAATTTCTCGCCTCCCACAACTGGTCAATCAGGATAATCAAATGCACTTGACTCCTTAGTCTGTAAAATAGTTCACACCATGGGCTTTCAATACACCCTGAGTTTCTGAGAGGCTTCAGTAGATGCTGGTAAACTGGAAACCCTATTCCAGATACTTAAAAAATTTCATCCTTATTCTTCTATTGCTCTAGAACTACTTCTGGTACAAAAATCTGTATTAGTCAGGGTTTTCTAGAAGAACAGAACTCATAGAATGAATATATATATATGGGATTTATTAGCATGGCTTACCTGCTGTGGTCTAGCTAGTCCAACAATGGCTGTCTACCAATGAAAGACCAAAGAATCCAGTAATACTCAAAATGGCATCCAAGAACAGCCACCACATATGGGAAAACCCAACATTATGAAATATAAAAGCGATTAAGAAGGACAACAATAAAAAGCCTTAATTTATATACTGGACATTCTACATACATGTTAGTGGAATGTTGACTATGACAGCAAGTAAGGAAATGTTTTAAGAGCTAAGGCAGAAATGGGTTAAATGAATAACATTTGAAAAACCAAGAAAAACACAAGACACGAAGAATGGTGATTGGCAACGGGCAAGAAGCTTGAAGGACTTCTCACTGCAGACTGTGGAGAAGTTACTACTGCCACGCTAACTGCCCATCTACCTAACCTGGAATCTACTCACTTCTCTTTCCCTTAGGCAGTCTACAGAGAAATGTATTAGAATCAGTAAGTTGATACTGCTTTACCCTCCTAGTTACTCCTTTAAGCACATTTTACTGACAAAATTTACCTTTCTGGTACTAAAATCAAGAACATCAATGTCTACAGATGTTCTCACCCCAGACAGTATTTTACATCAATTTTCCAGTAATTGCAATGGAGCCACACTATACTACTGTATGCTATTTTACCTAGTATCTTTCACGACTGGTACATGGTTAAACTTGGCAGGCCAGAGTTTAGTCAGCATTGGTAGTACATCATAGTGGTCATCATAGGCTCTAGCACCAGGCTATATGTATGGGGTAGAATCCTGTCATTTGCTGGCTGTGTGATGTTGATTAGTTCTCTAAGCTTCTGTTTTTATCATCTATAAATGGGGCATGTAGTAATACCAGCTTTTAAGTAGGATAAATGTTTAACTTAGGGTTTGGCTCACAACAACTGCTCAAAAAAAAAAAAAAAAAAAGGTCGGCTATCATTCTGGAAATGTAGAAACAAGAGCAAAGCTACAGTGGTCCACACTGGAATCAATCACCACATTCTTGAATACCTATCTGGTCTCATGGAGAAATTCTTTGAAACCTCAGAGGTTTCCCCAGTGGTATATTGATGGCAAGAGAGTCATGGAAGAACCACTTTACCATGCCAGATCCTAAGATAAGCAGCTGAGGATGGCAGAAAAAAGTACTGGTGAACAATTCATTTCAGATTGAAAGAAAAACATTTTGACTCTATAGGACAAAAGCTTAATGAATGCCACTGATAGCTAAGAGCTCTAAATGATGTAACATAGATTAATGCTTGGTGAATTCAAGACTAAAAATGACTTCTATGTACTTCTTCAGACTCCACAGCCTTCTCTATTATAATATGCTATAACACTTGGCCTCTTCTATACAAGTGCTAAATCAGCTTTGATAACCCATTTGAATTTTTTTTATTATTTGTAATTATGTTTATGTGTATATGCACATGTGTACCTGTATGTGGGTGCCTGTGGAGGCCAGATATGTTGGATCCTCCTGGTGCTAGAGTTACAGGAAGTTGGAAGCCACCCAACATGGGAACTGAACTCAATGGTTCTCTGCAAGAACAGTCCATACCTTAACCTCTCAGCCATTTTTCCAGCCCCAGTTACCTTTTTGGGTTTTTTGAGATTGGTCTCACTATATTCAAGGCTGGCTTAGAACTTTCCATACAGACTAGGCTGGCCCATGAGTTCTATGATTAAAGGTATGCATCACCAATAATGGCTCCAATAATTCATTTTTAAATGACAACCTTATTTCATACTCACCCCAGTGTAACATTAATCTTCCCAATTTTATTATTTTCTTTTCTTTGGACTGCTTCCACATGCTCAGTAGTTCTGAGAGTGAAAAGTAATCTGGTACACATCACTCTAGACACAAATGCTAAAAGAGCAATTTATTGGAGATGAAGGCAGGTGCTCCATAAAAGTGTATGAGGAGTGAGCATGCATATATGCACACATGCAGACACCTAGTTTCTCTGACAATGTATGCATCTTATGCAACTTTTGCACACAAGGTAGCACTGACCTATACAGAAATCCTGTCATCTAGACAGCGGAAGGCACAACTCAAGCCAACTGGAGCTGGAGAGATGGCTCAGTGGTTTAGTGTGTTAGAGCAGAGTTAGGGATGGCAATCTATACTAAACAGGAAGGACAAGAAAATAAAGCATCATGAAAAGGACTGGTCTGAGAGAGTTAACCAAAGAAGCTAAGATGAACCTTTTCACGGTAGTCACAGTGTGAAATTGTTCTCTTGGACATTTCATTGGAACCTACTTATGTGTCTTCTGAGTAAGATTAATGGAATAATTTTAACTGTGAGGATTTATGTTGCAAAGCAAACGTTATTCAACTCCAAGTCCATTGTCTAATCAAATGGTCAAACATGAAATTTAATTATTAGTAACACATGGTTTTCTTGCTCTTTATTAAATGAGAATTCTAAGAATGTTTCCAATATTAGAGGGACTCGTAGCACTACTAGAATAAGTATAATTACTTATCTGAAAGGACACTAAATTTTAGATGCACAAGATTTGGTTTGTTATTTTAAAACAAGTCTCATTATTTTATACAATAGCCTATGTTATGCTGAAAGCCTGAGAGGTGAAATATAGGGCCTGGTGACAATGAGTACAACAGTCTCTCTTTGTTGTTAGATGACTGATGGAATGCACCAGAATTCAGAATGAGGAATCAGAGGTGAGGTATTTGATATATTACCACTGTGGATAATGAAGATATGCAAATGGAAGGAAACAGACAGAAGATGATGGAGCTGCAGAGGCCATCTGAGAAGGGCAGTCCAGGCTGACCATGTACTCAGGGAGTTTATATAGATAGGAACCTGAGAGCAGTACTGTAATGGGCCAAAGGGATGATGTACATTCTTTGTAAGGATTTTCAATGTCTTTTTCTAGCACCTCTGTCTCCTAGGTGGTGCCAAAGCTTTGATAGTGCAAATATTTTTCGAACCACAGTGTACAGTGGTAAGGTAAAGGGAGTCAGGAGAGTCACCTTGAGGTTCAATTGTCCCTGCTCAATAGCCAGGCTGAGTCTCCACTCACCTTTCTTTGCATCACTCCCAGCATCATCACTAATGCATCCACTTCCTTTGCTGACACATGTACTGAGACTGGGCGTGGTGAAGGATATGAAGGATCTGAGCTCAGGGACTCAATGGAGTCAATAGGGTGCTAAATGAAGAAAAATGCTACAGTGCTGTTAAATATATAGCATTGAGTTTGGAGAGGAATATGGATTTCTACCATCTAAGAGTATTAGAACAATATGTTAAATGTCTAACCATTTCCCTCTAGGTAGGGTATTAGAAAGCTAAATACAAATCATAGCCTCATTGAGGTTGCCTTGGAGTCAAGCAGCTTCTTAGGTTAGGATTTACAAGGGCATCTTCAGAGGGATGACAGAAAGGGACCATAGGATATGGGGAGAAGAGAAGCTTAGGAGTGGCCCCTCTCAAACTTCCAGCTACTCTTGGGAAAGACAAAATATAGTGTTTTAAGTCCCAATAAGCAACTGCTATTATTTTCAAGTTCAGAAGAATATATTAAGCTGCTGGGGTTCTCTGCTTTACCAGATTCCTCCAAACACAGTCAAACTAATCAATCTGTATGAGGGATTGGGCTCAAACAACTGAAGTGCTATTCCTAACTTGGTCACCACTACTGATTCTGCCTTTTTCACTAGACCTTTCCACTACTACATGGTTCCTCTAATGCTGAATAACGCTCCAATGACAACCAGAGCTTGCCCTAAACTCCCGTGGTTTCAGGCTTTTCTCCAGTGTGGATTCTTTGATGTCGAATGAGGCTCGATCTCTGAATAAAGGCTTTCCCACACTCACTGCATTGGTAGGGCTTCTCCCCTGTATGTATTCTCAGATGCTGAATGAGACCAGTGTTCCCATTGAAAGCTTTCCCACATTCTTTACACTTATAGGGTCTTTCTCCAGTATGGATTCTCTGATGTTCAATAAGGCCTGACTTCTGACTGAAGGCTCTCCCACACTCATTGCATTTGTAGGGTTTCTCCCCAGTGTGGCTTCTTTGATGGCCAATAAGATGGGAGCTGCGTCTGAAGGTTTTCCCACACTCATCACACTCATAGGGTTTCTCCCCAGTGTGAATTCTCTGGTGTCCAATGAGGTGTGAACTATGACTGAAAGCTTTTCCACATTCATTACATTCATATGGTCTCTCCCCACTGTGGATTCTCTGGTGCAAAATAAGGCCTGCACTCTGACTAAAGGCCTTCCCACACTGATTACACTGATATGGCTTCTCCCCAGTGTGGATTCTCTGGTGCAGGATCAGGCCTGTGTTCTGACTGAAGGCCTTCCCACATTCCTTGCAGTGGTAGCGTTTCACTTTGTTGTGGATATCTTGATGGGAAAGGAGGGCTGACCTGTAACTGAAGGCTTTACTGCACACATTACACTGATAGGGTTTCTCGCCAGTGTGGATTCTCCAGTGTCGGACAAGGCCTGAGTTCTGAGCAAAGCTTTTCCCACATTCATCACATTTGTGCCGTCTCTCTTGTGTGGGATTTCCCTGCTGCCTCTCTAATCTGCCCAGAAGGTCTTGGGTTTTTCCATGAGCAAGACCCAGGATAACATCCCCATTGCAGCTGGCAGCTGTCTGTCCATGTGGCTGGATTCCGGTCGATATTACCTGTTTTGAAAATAATTCCTTGTTCTCACTCCTGGTCTCACCATCTGAAATAAACATGTAGTAAACAATCATTCTCAAAGTCACTTTCTATTTTCCATACTAGAAGAAAGAGGGAAACGAAGTTCTCATGGAAGCTACAAGCAAATACAAGCTTCTCTATGCAAAATAGGGAGAGATATATGCAGGTTGATCAAGCAGAAGTACCAAATGCCAATTGGGAAAGAGATGCCAGGAAAAAAGGGTTTCCTGATAGGTGAGTAAAGCTGGAAAAGGATTGATTGAGAAGTGTTAAGTTGGGGAGTAGGAAGAGATAAAGAACTCCTACAAGATCTCCTGAGTAGGACAGAATGCACCGAACAGCTCTGAAAGGGGTGGGATTACAACTGCCTCATACAACAGAAATACTCTAATATGATGGTCCAAGGGGCCTGGAAGAAAGGTGTCAACGCAGGGAGTACTACAGAGATGTCAATTGCTAACTGGCAAAAAGAACAGTCTTCACTATAGAGATACAAAGTGGAAGGAATTCTGGGTTGGAGAACAAAATGCTTCATTTCAGACCTCAGAAATCTCAATCTAATATCCATTTCTTGAATTCTGAGTTCCTTTTAAGATTTAAGCAATTTTAAAGCAAATTTATATCTATGTGTGTCACATGTGTAAGGCATCTGCAGAGGCCAGAAGAAGGCATCATAGCCCCTTGAGGTGCAGTTACTGGTGGTTCTCAGGTACCTGATGTGGATGCTGGGAAAAGAACTCCAGTCCTCTGGAAGAACAGGAAGCACTCTTAACCACTGAGCCATCTTTATAGCCCTGAATCCTGAGTTCAACTAAGTCTTCTAGAAACCTAATAAAGCTACCAGAAACAAACAAAGAGAAAATTCTTAATTTATAAAAACTACAGCTCTCCTTACCCAGGGAGAACATGTTTCTGTATTTCTCGGGCCTGTTATCTCTATTCAAATCCTTCTGTGATGGATCAAGAAGCCACTCCTCTCGAATAAGAGACACAGCCATGTCTTCAATCTTTTCCAAAGTCTGAAACAAAAGAAGACCCTCATTTGGGGCCTAGAAAGGTTCCACAGCTCAAAACCATTGTTCGAGGTAACTACAGTGTTAGGAGAGGCGAAGAAGCAGGAATGTGAATAGCTGGGAGGAAGAGGGAAGTGCACTAGATTTATTGGGGGAAACCAAAGAATGGTTTGTTACTAAGCAAAAAGGATTCAGGGAAAGTTCTTAAACAGGCACCACTATAGACAGATATGGGCATTTGCCACAATATTGTCAGAGACATGGGCTTTTAGTGAGAAGGAGCACAACTCACCTGGAACCCTGCAGGGAGAAGTCTAGCTGTCACCTCCTGATCTCCAGAACTTCCTTTCTGGGAAGGAGTAGGACTCTGAGAAGTAGACATGGCTGAGGAGAAAGGAGCTATGAATTGACTAGTCTTATTGTATGGTTGTGGGAGCCAGCATTCACTTATCCAAAATTACTTTTATTTCTATATATTTATATATAATTATATATAATGCCAAGGATTTTGCACATAAAGTGCTGACATCTTGGACTCTGGCCCATATCCATGGATGCCCAGAGAGCATCTGTACTTTAATTACTTGAACTTACACAGTCAAATAAAGCATATTGATTTCCTAACAGGAGCTGCTTTCCAATTTCTTCTCTACCAAAAGTACTATCTCTGTGTAGCATTTTCCTAGATCTTGAAGTCCTAGAAAACTGAATATGAGAACCAACCAATCTGTTACCTTTCTGATATCTGCCATGGCTGCTGGTGTCCGCTTTTCATGGATAGTTAGTATCTTATCACCAAAATCAACCTCATAGTTAAGCAACATATGTCTTGGGCAACAAGATTTAGGACTTCAGACAAGAATTATATAGTTAACTAAAGTGTTTCTACGCTATTTCTTTAGAAACATTAAAAATTCTTAGCCTTTTGAATAAGATCAAGTGTAGGAATATTAAAAATTCCCTTATATGTTGGTGGGGTGGCAAATGCCTATAACCACAGCACTTATGGTATAGGCAGGAGGACCATCACAAGTTTGAGGCCAGGCTGATCTACATCGTGAGTTCTAGGCCAGGCAAGACTATATAGAGAACTTTTTCAAAGAGCAAAAAACATTCACTTATAGAAAACAAAGCATTATAAATTCCATAAATAGGAAAATAAAACAAAACAAAAAAAAAACAACAAAGACAAATAGCCTAGAATAGGCTGTTCTGTATAAAATAAGACAATTCTCAAAAAGTAATAGGAAAAAAAAAACAACCCCTAAAACAACAAAAAACCAAATAAAAAACAAAACAAAAAACAAAAAAACTAACCAAACAAACAAAGAAAACCAGATTTAAGGGGCTTCATCTGGCCAAATATGATTTAACCACAGTTAACACAATGTTTCTGGAACAAAGACTTTATATGTCCGTGGGTAAATAATAGCAATAAAATGGAAGAGTTGAGGACATAGCTCAATCAGAAGAGTGCTTGTCTTGGATGAATAAGGCCCTGAGTTAGTTCTTAGCACTGCACAGAACAACAGACACACCCACCCAAACCCACCCAAAACTACACACACACACACACACACACACACACACACACACACACACACACACACACGGGGCAGGAATGATGGCTCAGTGGTAAAGTGCTTGCTATAGAAGTAAGAGGACTTAAGTTCAGAATCCCATCACTCACATAAAAGCCCTGTGTCTGGAGCCCCAGTGTTAGGGGTTGAAGAGAATAGAGACAGGCAGATCCTTAGGGCCTGCAGGTCAGGTAGTCTAGCTGAAATGGTAGACTACATGTTTAGGGAAAGACTCTATCTCAAAAAATAAAGTAGAGGGGCTAGAGAGAGCTTGGGAGGAGAGGGGGTAGAAGTGCTTTCCATAAGCCTGATGGCTCAAGTTCAATCCTGGAACCCATGGTGGATAGACAGAAGCAACTCTTGAAGATTAAAATTGTTCTCTGACCTCCAGGTGCATGCCTGGGTACTACTATCAATAATAATAATGATAATGGTAATAATAATAATAAGTAAGGTAGGGAGAAAATAGAAGACACCCAACATGACTTCTAGTCTCCACATGAGTAGCCAGGGATAAACTAAAAGGGAAGGAAGTAAATGTTTTCTCTTAAGATTAACAATGGAACAACGTAGAAAGAATGACCGAGAAATTACCATTTGTAACTGGTTTAGTAATAATCACTGACTCAGTTGAGAAGCATCAATGAAATAAAGTAAAAAAGAAACCAATAAATATTAAAACTCCTGTTTTAGCAACAAGTATGATACGGATTAAGATATTTACACACCTTCATGGGAATTTCCTCCTAAATTACTCCTTAATTATAAAGGGAAGAAGAATAACTTTACAGTGATCAGCCTAGGAAGATTAATCTTAAGTAAATCTTCAAAGATAACATCACAATAGGTCAAATTTCTGAAGTGTTCTTGCCAAACACACACAACTTGAACCTAAATATGAAAAAATACCAAATAAACCTAATCTGCAATCATTCTAATTCTAATCTATGTTCTTTAAAACTGTTATGGTCAAGAAAAGAAAGACTAAGAAATAATGCCCAAAATGCCAAAATAAAGGAGATTGAAGAGATTTATGACTAAACGCACTATGGTCATAGGGTGGGCTCTGGACCAGAAAAACCACTGCGACAACTGGCAAACGTGAGAATGAGATGTGGACTGGATCAGTACCACACCAGCACCACAATTCCTGCCCATGTCATCTGACTGTGGTCATCAAAAATGCTCTCATTAGAAAAAAGCCACATTGAAGCACTTGTAAATAAAATGTTAGGATACTAGAAAAATCTAAAAAAAGTGTCTGCTGTAAATGTCCTGGGGTAACAAAGTTCTTTGTTTGAAAGTTTACCACTAGAACTGATGGTCTATTGTCCTCTGGGCATGACATGGCCATTGCCCTCCTGAAATCTCAGCCGCTCTGACTGCATGCATACAATCTGCAAGCTTGGATCCATTAACTTTTGCCACAGAGTGGGGAAGGATCACAAGAGCCTCCCCATTCCCATGCAGGCAATTCACTGGTGCTAAGAGATTTCTTTAGTGGTGTGGCTGCTGCTAAGCTACTCATGTTCCTATAAAAATCCTTTATCCTTCCCCTAATTAAACTCATTGGTTAGTCTTCAATAAAACTGTTTCATTGGTGTGTCGTTCGTGCCCCACCTGGGGTGCATAGATATTTATCCCTACAGGAAAAGTTCACACACTACTTCTATAAACATTCAAAACCAGAAGATCGGGACTACTCAAACACTGATGCCAGTTCTTGAATGAGACAGGCACTCGGAATATAAGTCCCTTTCCTTTCTATGTTCCTCACCCTTATAAGTGAAATCTGGCCTCTCTCCTCTGTCCTGTGGCTTCTGGGGCACTGAAGATTTATGCTTGGTTGCCATGGCTTGGAGTTGAGTACTTGGAGGTTCTGGTGCAGATTCTGAAGATACAACTTCCTCCCAGAGTACCCTGTGCCCATGTGTATGAGCTGAGACCTAGAAACAAAGGGACAGTGAGTTACAAAGAATTCCTTTGAGAAATGAAGTGATGGCAGCAGCAGAGCCAACTGACTTCGATGGCTGTTCAGATTTGGGAAAGCAAGCAGTATAATCTCATTTCCTTCCTGGGGCAACAAGAAACACTACATTAGAACAAAAAGAAGGGATTTGTTCCACTCAGTACTAAAGAAAAGACTTCTGTTGATGTTTCTCTACTGCATCAAACACCAGTATTTGTGCTCCAACTCTAAGACAGAGAACGAATAACAGAAAACTACAAGAGGGCCATACAATACCAAAATACTGTTTTGACAAGAAACTTGTAAGCCTATATTCTAGTAAGCAGTCATCTTTAATTATCCAGGCAAGGCAAGCAGACACAGAAAACAGTCTAGCAAGCTGGGCTTTACTTGTTTTGTGCTAAGCATGCTCCCCTCCCCCTCCCAAACGCACCTAGCACCTGTTAGCAAGTTAGGACTCACACCCACATTAAGCTGTACTCATTCATACCTTACTCTGAGCAACGGAATAAATGTCTCCTCTCCTTAACAACCATGAAACCCGGACAGCGTGTACCCAGTCATACTCCAGTTATATCTGGTAAGGAAGGTAGGGGGCCAAGCAGACCTAGGCTGATGTTGGGTACATGAGCAATCAGGCAAACTGTGTCCTTTGAGAAAACAAAGAACCATCCCCATCATGCCTGTTAGCAAACTTCATAAAAAGAAGCCCCAAATAACTGGGGCCCTTAAGTACTCTCACTCAAGTGGCCTGTCACTCTTGACTGTATTTCCACCTTTGTACTGTTATTCTGCCACTGAATAAAGTTTCCTTGCTCCCTGTACAATGTGTGTGGGTCTTTAGTTTAATTTCTTGAATAAGAGGCCAAAAGTGTGGAAACATTGACCCAAACCCCGACCACAGGTACCATGGGTACCCCAGAAGAAAAGTAATTTAAGCTCCTTGTGTCTCATGGTCCCCTTTAGCAAGCAAGGATAACAATACAACTGAAGGAATTTTTTTTTTTTTTTTTTTGGTTTTTCAAGACAGGGTTTCTCTGTGTAGCTTTGCGCCTTTCCTGGAACTCACTTGGTAGCCCAGGCTGGCCTTGAACTCACAGAGATCCGCCTGCCTCTGCCTCCCGAGTGCTGGGATTAAAGGCGTGCACCACCACCGCCCGGCCAACTGAAGGAATTTTAAGAGGATAAGAAATGGGTTCTCTCCTTTACAAAACTACAAGTGCAATACACAGTGAATGCATTGAATAATTTCCATCTGCATTCAACAGAAACCAGGGCAGAGAATTTACTCCTCCAAGTGAAGCCAATGTCTTTCTACCCAGCTTCCAGGAATCCAGTCACAGCATGCATAGCTACTTACTGGTCGTCCTAGGATATTAATCTGTCTTTCCAAGTCCTCCAACAGGCTCACCACCTCCTCTCCATTTTCTAACTGGTGTTCCTTAACCAGAGTCTGCAGCTCCTCAGGCAGGATGGTCAGGAACTGCTCCAGCACCAGCAGCTCCAGGATCTGCTCCTTGCTGTTCAAGTCTGGCCGCAGCCACTGATGGCAAAGCGCACGAAGCTGGATCAGAGCTTCCCGGGGTCCTAAGGTCTCCTGGTAGCATAGCTGCCTGAAGCGTAGGCGAAACAATTCTTGGCCAGAAGTATTATTTTCATGCACACTAGACTCCTCATCCCAACCATGATCCTCCTCTATCTTGACAATGACAAGGTCCTCTTCAGGAGCTTGGTCTGGTGGAGATGGGGCCGAAGAAGGCTTTCTTGATTCTGTAGCCATTTAGGGCCAGAAATGCTTAAAAGTCCTTCTGTATCTTCTTAAGTCTTCCGAGGACCTCCAGGGTACTTCTTCCCAAACAGGAAATAATAAATATGTTAAGGTAAGGCAAAAGTCATAGTAACTTACCAGCATACCTCAACAAGCTCCCCTAAACAATCTGCCACACCAAACCTACCTAGGGTACAAACCCTCCCTTTTGATTTCCTGCTTAGGGCTGTGGAGGCCGGAGACTCGGCCTAACTGAATGTCTGTATTTAATATCAGGCCGCTCTCAGGACCACTCACTGAACTCCTCGTAACACCTTGTACACCTCCCACTCAACTGTTGTTTGTACTTCAGCGCCCAACCCTGTTCTTATTCTCAACAGATGAGATTAATTTCTCTATCCTCTACTCCAAGAACCTTTTGAACCCTTTCCTCTCCACTACCTAAGATTCAGCATCCTACTAATGCTCTCGATCTTCCCTTTTGTCTCAGGGCTAACTCTTGGACTCCACCTCTTACTCCTAAAAAATCTTTTGGAGCAGTGGAGCTGCAAAGAACCTGGACGTCTTATGAACATCTACAATGCCCAAATCTCAACCCACACACCAATGACCTTCTAGAATGTTATAGAAATAAAACAGTAGTGTTGGAGTTTGACAACTTTCACTTAGCAGAAGACACCTGATATTAATCAATGCTGTGTCTGTTTATCTTATACAAATAACCATGTGAGTTGTTTCCTGTTCCTGATTATGAATAAAACACTATGATTATGTGCATACATATTCTTGTGTGACAGTTTTTAATTCAGTGGGGGGTAAAACCCAGAAGTAAATTGCTGAGTCTTAAGTGTAGTATCTAAAAAATTGTTGAGCTGCTTTCCAATGCGGCTGTAATATTTTGCATTCCACTAGGGCCTGACATTGTATTTTAAAATTTTAAATATTATAATAGGTACATAGTAATGTAGTAATGTGTCATGATTTTAACTTGTTTTCTTACTAACAATGTTGAACACACACATATTTTGGTGAAGTACTGATTTAAAAATTTTGGCTCTTTTTTTTTTTTTCTTTTTTTCCAGTTTCATTCTATAACTAAAGAGTATCAAACCTGTGATTTTCCCACCTCAGCTTCCCAAGTGCTGGGACTATGGGTGTGTACCACCATGCTCAGCTTTATTTATACACTTATTTAGTTTGTTTAGACTGCTGAGACAGGGTCTTATCATGTAGCCCAGTATAGTCTGGACCCCAATGTGCAGCCCGATCTTTAACTTAGGATCCTCTTGCCTCCATCTCTCAAGTATTGGGAGTACATGCATGTGTCATCATGCTTTGCCCAGTATTATTTTGTAACTGAGGTTTTATATTGTTTGTATGTTTAAGATTTGAGAACTCCTTATATATTTTGGATACAAGAGATACATGATTTACAAATATTGACTCCCTTCTATTTTTTTTTTTTTTTTTCCTGAGACAGGGTTTCTCTGTGTTGTTTTGGTGTCTGTCCTGGATCTCATTCTGTAGACCAGGCTGGCCTCAAACTCAGAGATCCGCCTGGCTCTGCTCCCGGGTGCTAGGTTTAAGGCATGTGCCACCACCGCCCAGCTCTCTCTTCTATTTTTTTAAGCAGTGGCCTTTGAAGAAGATATTTGTAATTTTTTTGAAGCATAAGTTACCAATTTTTTTAAAGAATTGTACTATTGATATCATATTTAAGAAATGTCTGCTTAGTCCCAAATCACAAACGTTTTCTTCTAAAAGTTTGTAGTTTTAGGTTTTACTGTTAAGTCTATGGTCTGTTCTGAATTAATCTTTGAGGAGGTGAGGGTATGGCTAGGGGTCCCCCTCCTTGCATAAAGATGACAATCTGCTCTAGCACCATCCACAGAAAGGGTAATATACTGAATTGCTTTCTTTTTCATCTGGGGGAGGGATGGGAGAAGCTGACTGACCATGAATACTTTTCTGGAGTCTCTATTCTGTTATCTTGACCCAGAAATCTACCTTCTCTTGATACAAAGCTGCCTGAAGATGGATTTTTAAATATTAAAATCAAGTAGTTCCAATCCTGCAACTTTTCTGTTTTTGAAGCTGTTTTGGCTTTGCTGGCTGTCTCCTTTTTTGAAACACATATTAGAATAAGCTTACTGATTTCTAATAATGCTGGGACTGAACTTGTATTGAATCTATAGCTCAGTTTAGAGATACTATCTTAATAGTACTGTTATCACATTAGGGATGCTACCTTAACTAGCATGTTCCAGTCCATGAATACTGGTATCTCTTCATTTAAGTTCCTTGGACTACTTTCATTACTGACCAAACTATTTTCCTTTATATCTACACATACTACTTTTCTCATAACTGTACATTTCTGGCTGCAAAAAAGTTTTTCTCTCTTAATTTCATAATCCTCATTGTGGGAGCCCACAACTGACTCAGTTTCCCAGTTTGAATCTGAAGCCAATCTGAACTCTGAGTCAACAGAGTTCAGGCTCGCTTGCTCCAGGGCTGTGAGAAAATCCTGATTAGCCCACGGGAAGGAACATACTATCTAGCTAGACACAGGCTGCTGATGCCAGCTGGAGGTACATTGGGATAGAAAATGAAACTGCCTGCTCCTTGACTCAAGGACAGGATAGATGGTGGTTGAATGTCTGTGCTGTGCATTGCTCTACCTCTGTCCTTCCAGACTGAATACAAGCTGGCTGTGAAATAAACTCAGGCACTGTTTGGCATTGACTGGCAGACCTCTCGACTCTTCTGTCTTCTTCACTGTCTCTTCAATCCGCATGCCTCTACCCAGCTACCCAATCAATTGGTCAGCAGGCTCCCACAACCTCATGAAAATTTTATCTCATTGACAGAATCAAAGAACATCAGAGGGCTATATTTACAACACAACAGAGAATTGTCTGGATTTGTTGTAAGAGTGACAGTTACAGCTAGAACTCCAGGTCCAAAGAGCTCACCTGGACGGCCCTGTTTCTTTGTGTGTTATGTGTACTTTAATGTTTTCTTTTCTTGTGTAGATACGCCCCTTGCTAGGGCCGCAGCGGTGACTTCTCCTGACTTTGGCTATACTTCTCTTTCACTCACGTTCCATGATGCTACTAACTCTGTCTTCAAAACAGATGCCCTAGGTCGTCCCTATGAATGTAACCTTATTTGCAAATAGTAGGTAGAGATAATCAAATTAACATGAAATTACAACCGGAATAAGATGGGTCCTTAATTCAGTGTGACCGCTCTACTGTTAAAGAGACACAGGGTTCTGCAAGACAGTTCAGAAGTTACAGGCTCCTGCTGTCAATCTGACAACCTGAGTTTGGACCCAGGACCCACACAGTCGAGGGAGAGATCCGACTCCTGCAAGTTATCCTCTGATCAATACTAGGGCACTGTGGCATGAGCGGACCTTATTCACCCTCCCCAAACAGAACAAAACAAATATCTTACTCTATAACCCAGGCTGGTTTCAAACTGGTGATTCCCCAACCTCAGTCTCCTAAGTACTGCATGCAATTACAGGTGTGCATCAATATACATGGTCTTTTCATTCTTTTTAATGACTAATATTAATCTTTCAAAGAAAAAACTCTTCCTTTTCCAACAAGCTTTTATTTTTTCTTCAATATTAAAGCTGAATAAAAAATTAGTCCTCTAGGTATTCTCCCCTCTAATAATTTTGTGCATACAAACTGCAATGTTGGTAAGCACCTATAAACACTGATCCTTACATATTATCCTTAAAGAACATCCAGCTAGATTTACTGACTTATGAATGTAAAGACAACAGTCCTAAGCTTCTTCTGGATCTAAAATGTTAAAGTCTTGACAACTAAGGAAGGCACAAGTCAACTAAAACAATACTGATTTTTCTTTTTTCCCCCTTTTTAAAAGTTATTACTAAGAGATTTTCTATTCATTTTACATACCAAAAACAGATTCCTCTCTCCTCCCTCCTCAACTGACTTTTCAATAGATGTAGAAGATGTATTTCCCTTCAGATTAAGTTTAACTTGAGAAATGTCTTGGTACTGAGTGCAAATCAGGAAAGACAATCTCCAGGCTTTAGAGATCAAGGAAAAGTAAATGAAACAAACACTATGCTTTGTAGTTACTTCAAATTGCATTCACTGAGGATTTTTCTTTTGGAGATTTCTAAAGTTATTTTAATGCAGGCTTAAGCATGGGGGTTGGCAGAAATGGCACTCAGGAGTGGGCCAGACACACGTGTGGGCGTTGCTTTGATGAATGCTTTTAAGATTTATCACATTCTTATATTTAACCACAAGAGGAACTCAAAACGTGCACATTTGCTAAAATAATGACTGCCACATAACTACACTTCAGTGACTTTGTCAAATAGAAATAAGTATTGTTGTCAAGTGGTGGTCAACGTCTTAGAAGTCTGACAAAGATTACTCATGACTGACTTGACTTTTGGAAATGGGAACTCACGGAGTTTTCAAGCATCTATTTCAGTTAGCTTTAATAAATTAAGTCAGCAAAGTATTCTGAATACGGCTTAATTGTGTTACCCTGGAATTAAAGTATTTCTTGGGCACACAACTGTCCAGCCATCACATCAACCATTTTCTGACCGAAAAAAGGAGCAACAACAACAAAAATAAAATAAAATAAAAATAAACCAAAGGTTTCCATGTGTAGCAGAGGCTTGAAAAGAAGTAGCTTAAAATTTTTTTTGAGATCGAAAGGCAAAATTGCTGAGTAGAAACAGCTGACACACGAGCCGGCTTTCCAAGTAAAAGCGACTGCAAAATACCACAGGGCTGCCGGTGATGGAAAGCGGGACCCCGCAGGAAGTTGGGGCCGGGTGTCGGCCTGCTTGGCCGGCGCAGGCCCTCTGCCGACCCGCTCCCCGCGCTCGGGGCTCCGCAGCCCGCGCGCCCCTGCCCGGCCGAGCGCACTCACCGAGAGCTCCGCACGCTGCCCGAGGGCGGGAGGCGGCCCAGCGCGGACCGGGAAGCGCGCGAGGAGACGCGACGGACACCGAACCCGGGCGGGACCCCTCCAGCCGCTAACTTCCAAACCCTCGGAGCCGCAGAACCGGCCAGCACGCATCTTGCCCCACAGCCACTTCCGGAAGCTCTCTAGGAAGCCCGGAGGTCTGACAGCTCTATGGTCGGCTTGCAAAGGGACCAAGTACCCCGCCTCCCGGCTGTCAGCAGCTCCAAGAGGATGGCTAAGCTGCTGCTGGGGACTGTGGACCGAGGAATGTCATATGTTTATGTCACCCAAGCTTTTGCCTGGCCAGCCTCCGGCTTCAGCTGACAAGGGTAAGGGTTGGGTGGTAGATCTCAGGAGGGCGCTTACTATGCCTAACGGATTTCTCTTTATTCCTCCTAGATACCCTGTGCTTTCCTGTTAATGCTTCATGAATTACTCCAAATTTCCATCATACACTTCAGATTGAGGAACTAGCCCTTTACAGTACCCGGGAAGAGTAGTGATCTTACATTATACTGCGCCTACTGACCACTGCTTTCTCTTTGACTGTGATGTGTGGTCAGCCTCCCAGTACTTGATACTTTATCATTGGAAACTGTAAAAGTTCCACAAAATAACCACAGCCCATATCTTAAGGTCTAAAAAGGATATTTAGGCTATTATTAATGGTGGGAAAGGATGAATATTTGTTTACTTTTTAATTTCAAAGATGACTTTTTATCTATTTTAAGTTGTCAAAACAGGGCTGATGGTTCTCAATTCTCTTCTGGGGAAAATGAGGCAGAGGAATTTTGAATGTCTTACCTAGTGTTATGTATTGAATGGCCAACTGAAAACCTAGAACAGATGGTAGAAGTCATGGTCAAGCAGGAATTTTCAAGTTTGGGTCACAAGTGAACAATGAAAAGGTTGCCTTTAAAAAAAGATAGTCTCTTTGTAGCCCTAGCTGGCCTCATATTCAGGGAAAAATCTCCTGTCTTACCTTCCCAAGTGTTGGGATTATAAACGCAAGTCAACACACCAGGTTAAAGCCTCCTGAAGTAACAGTTGATTCTTCTTTCAAAATTGAACTAAGAAATAAGGGAATATTTTACTCATTTTTTTTTGGTTAGAGTTTTTAAATGATGACTAAAGTTTTGCCCACATTTAGAACACCCATGGACTCTAAGGGAGATTCTGACCACTAATTAGGCCTGAGTATTAAAAGAATTTTTAGTACTTTTCTCTTTTTAGTAGAGCTTACTTACTACATGAAGTCTCTGATGTCTAACAAGAGCTGAACTTACACACAGGTCTTACACACTCCCTGCACCCACAGGGTTTTCAGCTCTGTGGGTTCTTTGATGTTGAATAATACCTGTGTGCTCACTGGGATCTTTCCCACATTCTGCATTTATAGCGCTTTACTCCAGTGCATACTCTATCATGTCCAACAAGATCTGAGAGTTGAGTGGAGGTTTTCTCACATTTATTATCTTTATAGGGCTTCTCTCCAGTGTGAGTTCTCCTCTGAGCTACTACTGAGAGTTTTGTCACCGTCTTCACATTTGTATTGTCTTCTTTCCCTCTGTCACCATTTTAATCACTTTCCATTTTCAACAGCATCTTTGGATTCAGGGTGCTGAGAGATGCCTTTGCTAGGTCTGTTGATAATCCCAAGGAATTCTATATCTCTGGGCATGTCTTTCTTTTGGGATGACTTCATTCTCAGTCCTGGTTTTATCACCAGTAACAAAGAGTACATAAACAGATCTTACTCTAGGTTTGAGAAATAAAAAAGCCTATGAAAGAAATAATGTATAATTATAAAATAATAAAAGTAACATATACTATCACATATGTGGTACTATTTTGATTTTTGGCAATATTATCTCAATATAGGAAAGAAATACCAAGAAGCTTGAAAAGGAAATAGCAGCAGGATAATTTATTTGAGAATTTTTTGAGAGGAGAAGGCAAAAATGTAGATTACTGTATTATCTAGCAATACTACACGGTAGGAAACAGAGAGACTAAATATGCCAAGGATATAGAGGGACAGCAAGGCCAGAGGATAGTGGGACAGAGAGACTGCTGGACAGAGGATAACGGGGACGCGAAGGTCAAAGGATATGAAATACTGTAGAAGAGAGGATAAAGACATAGAGTGTCTCCAGTGCTTTTCAGAACTGGCCAACATTTTGACTTTATAATTGACAATACTAAGAACACCACTTTGCAAAAGCATATAGTACAAAATAGCGCAAGTATGGTTGGGGCCATTTCAAAACTCGCTGGGAATTCTGTCTTAATCATAAGCCAAAATTAATTTAGTGATTTTGATTTTCTTTTTAACACAGTTTCATTATAGTCCATGTCGGTTTCCAAGTATGCATTTGAGAATGATCTTGAACTCCTTATAACTTCCTGCCTCTACCCTCTAAGTAGTGGGATTACAGGTGCACTTCACCATGCCTGGCCCGCATAACAGTTGTTGTTTTTTTAATGAAACTCAAGTCAGCAACTCAACAGAAAATTTAAAAATCAAACATTCTAACATGATACAACCAAAGACACACTGATATCTTTGATTCGATACATGCTGAGGAATGATAGTAGGAAAGTGTAAAAGAAAAATTTGTTTTCCATAATTATGTTTCTATAAAAGTAGAAAACTTTGTATGTATAGTAGAAATTCTGAGATCTGTAAGATACAATAGTCTTATTTTTGAGCTGAGATGTTTAAGGTCGTGTTTGTTATCATTACATGGCTTGATGGCTTGCACTGTTGTGTGTTCAGAAGCACATCTGCAGTGAAGTCGTGTTACATACAACACAGGCGAATGCTGCCAGGAATGTATGGGATTCATTAGCTGTTTGACTTTACGTTCTCACTTGTTACGTGTTCAGAAGTCTTTGGGGTTGTAATGATCTTCTTGAATACAGACCCTTGTACTTTTGAGGGGATTTTGCTTTTTGAGACAGTGTCATTCCCTGTGTTGTCCACACTGGCCCACAACTCATGATCCACTTGCCTATCTAATGGTATGCCACAATTGGAGGTTTCGGTTCACTGTGCTCACCCATTTGTACTTTTATTAGTGCCAAGCCACTCAGCACGAATCCACTGGCAATGTTCTTGTTTGCCAACTCAGTGTTATATATTTCTTCTTTGCCAATCCAATAGTTGAAAAAAAAAGTCCTAATTTTGTTTTCCCCTTTCCATTTTCTGCTGCAAGCATTATTCAATGCCTCCTATGCCAGACACTATTCTGAAAAGTAGAACTAGTTGTGAGCAGAACAATGTGTGCTTACTTTCATGGAAATATAATTTGTGTGTGTGTGTGTGTGTGTGTGTGTGTGTGTGTGTGTGTGTGTGTGCATGTCTACTGGATGTTATTTTATTACCCTCCTTCTATAAGGGATAATTATTGGGCCTAATCCTGTGATGGTCTCAGTGTGGATTATAGCTTATATCATAGCTTCTCTAATTTCAAGGTGGCAGGGGGCATGCCATACCCAAAGGACAGAGCTCCATAACCCTTTTTGACCTGGAATGCTTTCCCCTCGTACTATTTCATAACTAAATTTCTACTCCATTTTTAGGGTGGATCACACATGTTGCATCCTCTAAAGGCTTTTTCTGACTACCTTCTCCACATTATATAACTTATCAGTATATTTATTTGTTGCCTCTGGCACAACGATCTCTGTGAAAGCGATAATCATATCGGCTTTGCTCACTACTCCTAGTCCTTACACAAAGTGATATATTATTTACTGAATGATGAGTGATTTAAGGTTTCCAGGAAATCCAGTGTCAACACTAACCATAATCCCTTTGTTTTAGAGAGTCCCAAGAGTCGTCAATACATTGAGTCTCACTGGGTTAAGGCTGGAGACATATTACATGCTTAGGTAGATGCGGAGACAGTGTTGTCTTAGAAAAGACTCTCAGAACATCAACCCAGGATGAAGCCCAAAATATGTAGGCTCATCTGGGCATCTGAGCACAGAGCACATGGTCCCCAGGGAGCCCTCCATTATTCATGGGCCCAGTTGTTTATCCCATGGTATAAAAATACCTGCCATGGAAACAGGAAGATAGAAGCATATCCACAGAGAGAAAGATAAATTTGAGAACTTTAGTAGGCTGCCCCAAAATCCTTATTCTATTTCTGCTAGTTGTTTGTAAGCTCTTGATTGAATGATGTTACTTTTATTTATTCTCTAAATCATGATTCTCCATCTCTGCTGGATGCTGTAAACTCCTGATTTGAAGATCATTTACTATTTGCTACTTTCTATTTATCCTTTTACTTGCTATATCATTAATAAACGCAGTCACTTCAAATTAAAAGACTGTCTATCATAGATCATTGTGCACACTGTACAGAACACCTGCTTCTATGAATCTTCTTGTCATGTATGTAGAGCATTTCTCCAAGGAGTAGAACGACTGGGGAGAACATACGAGTGTCAACCTTGCCAAATAAAATCAGACTCTTAGAGAATGTTTGTATAATTTGTGATCCCATTGCTCAGATTTAAGCAATACTACTTATTAATATCTCTTCAATGATTGGTTTGAAAGGTTTATAAATTTTTCCAAATAAATAGGTATGGTATAGTATTATGATTACTAATGAAACTAGATATTAAAAATATTCTTGCTAGTGGGATGTGGCGTGCATGTCTTTGATCTCAGCACTCAGGAGACAGAAGTAGGCAGACCTCTGTGAGTCTGAGGCTAGCATGGTCTACATAGTGAAATCCAGGCCAGTGAGGGCTATGTAGTGAGAGGCTGTCTCCAAACATTTTTCCTTCTTATGTAGCTCCCTTACTGTGATATAACTGTTCATGTCTTTTGTTCATTTTTCTAATGGTCTCTTTAAACTTTTCACAATGAGTTGTATCAATATCTTTCATTAATTCATTTGACATAGTGTCTCATGTAGCCCAGGTTGTCCATAAACTCATTTTGTACCTCAGGCTTGCTTTAAACTCCTGATGCTTCTGCCTTAGCTTCTCTAGTACTGAGATTACAGACATGAGTCACCATATATATGTATAGACCATGTTGGTCTTGAACTCAAAGAGATCCTCCTGCCTTTGTCTCCTAAGCGTTGTGCTACATGAGACCCTGGTCCAAGTCCTGCATTTTTATACAAGAGAATGAAACAATTATAGAAAATGTATGCAACATCATCCAAAAATGTAAATATTAAATACCCTAATGACTATCTAGTCGCCATTTTTACCAGTTTCTTAGGTGGACTTTCACTTATACAGGTTAATTTATTCAACATCTTTACTTTTAAATGCCATGATCCTATCTACACATCTTCCCTACATGCTTAGACTATTCTCATCATTCTCATGTGAAGTTGACCACCATGAGTTATACATTACAGATACTGCATTTTTTTATACATTTCAAACACTTTCTGCCAATGAATAATACTTCCTTTTGCCTTCTTGATGATCCATATTAAGTGCTATCTGTCTCTTGCAACTTCACCTGATTTCTTTGGCTTCACCAATAATCTCTTCACCCTTTGGCCTCATATTATCCTTCCAGTATGAGCCTTTCATAACAGTATCTTTATTTTTAATGCATGACAATTTGGTTACATACTTCTGTCAGTTATAAGAGGCATGTAGTCCTGGAAAAATGAGCCATTCTGTACTTCCTGTGGAATATCCCCTATTAATTTGGACTGTTAGTTTTCTTCCTTCCTTCCTTCCTTCCTCCCCTCCCCTCCCCTCCCTTCCCTCCCTCCTTCTGTCCCTCCCTGCCCCCTCTTTCTACTTTTCTTTCTTTCTTTCTTTCTTTCTTTCTTTCTTTCTTTCTTTCTTTCTTTCTTTCTTTCTTTCTTTCTTTCTTTCTTTCTTTCTTTCTTCCTTCCTTCCTTCCTTCCTTCCTTCCTTCCTTCCTTCCTTTCGACAAGACATCATTATATAGCCTGGCCTGGAACTTGATATATAGACCAGGCTGGCTTCAAACTCTTGATGATCCTTCTGCCTCTGTCTCCTGAGTTCTGGGATTACAGGTGTGCACCAGCACACCTGGTAATTTGGGCTGTCTTAATGACACTCTAATGTTGGTTCCATATTTTATTGTGATTTTTCAGGGATTTAAGATCTAAATATTTGTCTACAGCAATAAAATATTATGACACTCAAATAGAGACAATCTGTGGTTATGTCAGTTTTAGAATATGTAACAAATTGTGGTCGATGACAAGCTTCATTAAGTATTTAATGACAGCTTTTAAACTGACAATGAAAATAATGGTGTCAGCATGCTTTCCTGCCTGGTGAACTCCTCTCAGAGCAGTGTAAGTCACCAGGAAAGCATCCTGCTTTGGCCAAGAGTCTTTTTAAAAGTCCCCTTCAGCTCATTGTTCCTTAAGCTGTAAATGAAGGGATTCAACACAGGGGCTACAACCATGAAGATGACTGATGCAGCCGAGTCTTTTTCAGTCGAGTGGTTGGATGAAGGGCTCATATAGATTCCTGCGATGGCGCCATAGAAAAGAATAACCAAGGCAAGGTGAGAGCCACAGGTTGAGAATGCCTTGAGTTTTCCTTGAATAGAAGTTATTTTCATCACAGCAGAGACAATGCGACCATAGGATGCTAAGATACACACTGACGGCACCACAAAGATCAGTCCCACCACAAGCAGAACCATCAGTTGGTTGAGACTGGTGTCAGAACAGGAGAGAGGGAGGAGAGAGTTGATGTCACAGAAGAAATGGTTGATGATGTTTTCAGAGCAGAAATGCAGTCGGGCCATCATGAGGGTATGTAAGAGAGGATTCAAAGTGGCAATGACCCAAGAGAAAGCCACCAGAGAGGTGCAGACACGTGGGGTCATCATGGTGGAATAGTGCAAAGGATGGCAGATGGCCACATAACGGTCATATGCCATCACAGTGAGAAGGAAATTGTCCATGTTGGCAAACATCATACAGAAATACATCTGAGCCAGGCATCCAGGGTAGGAGATGGACTGAGACTTGGTTTGGATGTTCAGTAGCATCTTGGGCACTGTAGCTGAAGGAAGGCAGAGGTCTACCAAGGACAAATTGGCAAGGAAGAAATACATGGGTGTGTGTAGATGATTGTTTGAGGCAATGGCGAGCAGGATGAGTAGGTTTCCAAATAGTCCTGTTAAATAGAGACACAGGAAGAGTGCAAAGAGGAGCCCTTGCTTCCCTGGCCAACTTGAGAAGCCCAGGAGGAGAAACTCGGAGATGCCGGTTTGGTTTCCTGTTTCCATTGGGTGTACCTGCATGAAGAATGTAGAGAGAAAGTTTCGTTTGGTTTCCTGTTTCCATTGGGTGTACCTGCATGAAGAACTGTAGAGAGAAAGTTTCGTTTGGCAAAACACGGCTTCTCCTGGTATTTTTTTTTTCTTTAAATATCTACCCAGTCTTAGTCCCATTTACCAAATGTTCTTCTTTTTGGCCATCCTGTCTCTTCTCTGACGCCCTCTGCCACACTTCTGTGAACCCCAAGTGTACCTCTTCACCTCATCTGTTGTCTGTAGCAGGAATCTTAAAAGTTCTTATTAATAAAATCAAACCCGAGGCCAGTTATTGGGGTGAATACTGGAAGATCAGCGAGACAGAACAAGCCACAGCTATCTCACCTCACCAGTTCCTCAGCTGGTCCTGTTTCCTCAGACTGGAAGCTTCTGTGTCCTCATCTCAATGGCTCTCAGCTGAACTGCTGCTCGAAAGCCTGAAGCTTAACCAGCCAAAATGCTTCTAGTTTCTGGTCCTGATGCCTTTATATACCTTTCTGCTTTCTACCATCACTCCCTAGGATTAAAGGCTAGCTTCCTGGGATTAAAGGTGTGAGTCACCATGCCTGGCTGTTTCCAATGTGGCCTTGAACTCACAGAGATCCCAGATGGATTTCTGCCTCTGGAGTGCTAGGATTAAAGGCGTGTGCTATCACCGCCTAACTAGTGGCTTTTCTGTTCTCTGACCCCAGATTAGTTTATTAAGGTACACAATATTTTGGGGAACACAATACCACCACAGTTGTCTTTATGCCTGTCTTCTTTTGCTTTAAGCTCACATCATCAGAGAGCTCTATGGGGCCTTCATCTCTCTCTGTTCAGTAGGCAGAGACTGTTTTACTGTTAATATTTTTTATTAACATGTATTAATTGTACAAAGTAAGTTGATTCATTATGACATTTCTACTCATACCTGATTTGGTTATATTCACTGCATTACCCTACTTTACTTCTCTTCCCTCCCCCTGTAAATATCAAATTGTACCCCTTTACTTCTCACAACCATTTCTTTTCTTAGACTTCTCTTACATGTTTAGCACCGAGTATGGCTGCCTGACTGTCTGCTGTGTGGACACAGGATTAATGGCTCCTTGCCCAACACTGAAATTCCAGTGAGATTCTCTTCCCCAGATAATTGTCCACCATCATGAAAAACAGCCAGATATCTATCATTTAGAATATGTAAGATGGGGTTTAAAGTAGCTCATTTCCTAAGATTCAAAACAAAAATAAATTCATTTTCTCAACCAATGTATGAAGTTAAGCCTCCAAAGACAGTTTGCTTGGACTACACACATAAAAAGTTCAAATTAATCTAAAAGCATATAATACATGTGGCTGAACAATGGGTAGAGATAAAGCTAGAGGACAGCATGGGGTAAAGATTTACTTTACATGTTTTTGTGGTATTTTAACTATGACTTCAAACAGGGCACATGTACACCCTATCATCATAGTATTCCTTCAGTTACTGTGTTTCCTGGAGTTGTAGAAAACAGCACAGTAACACGGGGGTTCTTCACCAGAGACAACTGTGTTAAGGAGGCATTTGTGCAGGAGATGAAATACTATCAGCGCGGATGACTGCAAGAGCAGGAAAAGATGCTGGAACATGGGCTTGTTTAGTTAGTGTTGAAACCAGATGCCTTTGCCTGTGGGCTTCAGTTACCTGTGGGCTCCATCACCTGTGGACCCCATCACCTGTGGGCCCCATCACCTGTGGACCCCATCACCTGTGGGCCCCATCACCTGTGGGCCCCATCACCTGTGGATCCCATCACCTGTGGGTCCATCACCTGTGGGCCCCATCACCTGTGGGCCCCATCACCTGTGGACCCCATCACCTGTGGGTCCATCACCTGTGGACCCCATCACCTGTGGGGTCCATCACCTGTGGACCCCATCACCTGTGGACCCCATCACCTGTGGACCCCATCACCTGTGGGTTCCATCACCTGTGGACCATCACCTTTGGGCCTGATCACCTGTGGACCCCATCACCCATGGACCCAGTCACCTGTGGGCTGCATCGTCCAATTAGACTCACTGTCTCTGCCCTGGATAGCTACAATCAACTTCTGATCAGCCTTCCTTCCTATAGTCCTCCCTCTCTGAGTACCACTTCCATCCCTCCTGGAGGATTATCCTTCAATCTAAAACAAAGATTTTTCTGCTTTTCTTCTTAAACTATTCTGATTTTTTACAATTAATTTTTTTGGTTAGTATATAAAGAAATGGGTTTCTTTGTGACATTTCATACATATATTGTCACTATGCTTTGTTCTTATTCCCCTCCTCACTGCCTCACTCCATTCCTTTTCACCCTTTCTTGCTGGTCTCACAAATAATGTTCCCTCTGCTTTCATGGCATTACTCTCTCTTGTCTCCCTCCCCTTAAACACCCCTCTCCTCTCAGAGTCCAATTTCTACTTGGTAGAAAACCCATAGTATTATTGAGTCTGGCTTAATTTGTTTAACACAATGATCACCAGCTCATCTATCTTCCTGTGAACACTATAACTTCATTTTTCAAGATCCACTGTCTTATATAGGGAAAAAAACCCCCAAGAACTGAAAAACAGGATCAAATGAAAACAACAACAACAACAACAACAACAACAACAACAACAACAACAACAACAAAACTTCTGATATTTTCAATTCAATTCAAATTCCAAACTCCAAATTCTGTTTCATGGCTCATGGTGTCCTTCAGGGCCCTTCTCTACTTCTTGAGCCTTATTTCTTTCTATGATCATTTGTTTTTTTGCTCAGAATTTTCTGACACACACTGAAATTGTATCTCTCTATGGCTTCTTCCATTTTTGAAGTCTCCTACTACCCTGTCTAAAACTTTTCTGAATTATGATGCTGTCTTCAGATAACTCTATTATCTGGAATAATCTTGTCTTTTTATTTCTTTTTACTTGAATCTGCTCCTCTGAAATGCAAAGTTCACATGCACAGAAAAAATGTGAACTACTACATACATAGAGTAGTGTCCGGCATAGGTCTTCAGCAAGTTGAATAAATGAATCTTTTTTTTTTTTGGTTTTTCGAGACAGGGTTTCTCTGTGTAGCTTTGCGCCTTTCCTGGAACTCACTTGGTAGCCCAGGCTGGCCTTGAACTCACAGAGATCCGTCTGGCTCTGCCTCCCGAGTGCTGGGATTAAAGTTGTGTGCCATCACCGCCCGGCTAAATGAATGACTCTTACTGAAGACACAGGAGACTTTTCTGCTGTTATTAGACAGATGTATGTTCCCTAGTATGCATCTATGGTGACCTTTCTCTCTAGCCATGTACTATATAGTTGTTTTGTGTTCATTCTGGTGGATTTTGGAAAGCATATAACCTGAATCTTACTCATCTTTATAGAGACACTCAGTTTCATTAGTAATTTTGTTTATCAAGTCAGACTAACCCCCCCCCCTTTTTTTTTAGAAGAATGAACCATATGAAACTCCATCATTGGATTATCGACTGATACCATAGTCCACTGTCTTGTGTCTGAGGCAGAGGGTTGAAGAGTCTATTTGTGGAAACTAAGGAAAATGAAGGGACTCTCCCAGATCACTTCTAATTGGCTGAATCATAAGGTGGGAATCTGAATGCAAGAGATAACACTGGTGCTTTGAACTCCAGAGAAATCATAAATCAAGAGCGAATTTCCTGGGAATTCCCAGAAATGATTAGACTCTCTTTCCATTACCTGTAGTTATCCTAGTAGCTAAAATACCTACCTACTGTTTATAGTTGCTCTTACACTAGATCTAAAAGACAGAGATGATTTCAGGAAACACAGGTTTGATAGTACTACATCACTTGGCAGTTTCTTCCATGTAGCATTTAAAATTTTACTTGAATAGATGTTTGCCAGCATATGGCAAGAGCATAAGAGATATGATCTTCACAATAGACTATCAGGGGACCACAGATGAGAGTAAAGACAAGCTATGTACTTTGCAGGAAGCAGAATTAGTAAAATATTATGCTGTGGATATCGTTCTATATTAATAAAACACTGATGGCCAGTGACCAGGCAGGAAGTAGGTGGCCAGGCAGGAAGTAGGTGGGACAAGGAGAGAGGAGAATTCGGGGAAGCGGAAGGCTGAGGGGAGAGACACTGCAGCCACCGCCATGACCAGCAGCATGTGAAGATGCCGGGAAGCCACCAGCCACATGGCAAGGTATAGATTTATAGAAATGGGTTAATTTAAGATAAAAGAACAGTTAGCAAGAAGCCTGCCACGGCCATACAGTTTATAAGTGATATAAGCGTCTGAGTGATTATTTTATAAGTGGATTGTGGGACTGTGGGGCTTGGGGAACCTGGAGAGAAGCCCTCCAGCAACAAAATTAATTTCTAGAAGGCTTCTTATTGTGCCTTCCTCCATTTCCACATCACATTGTTCCAAAAGAAATGGCTACTTTTACCTCTTACCACAATTTCATTTATGGTCCCTGGAAGTTTTCTTATGAGCCGCCTGCCCTCTTCTTGGTGAGAGTCTGCTATCTTTCTGTTCTAGTCTAGTCTTCTCTTGCGACTGTTTCACCAGGGCCTGCACCTGCCAACTCAATGCCAGTGGCAACCCTCCTTCCACACCCACACCGACCGGCAGCCTTCTGGTCTCTAGAGTCTACAACACCACCCCTTTTTTCTGTTTGGGATATCAGTTTTGATGTTCTCTGCCTTAAGAGCAACTACTTGCAGCATGTGAACCCTCTAGTGCGACTTACAAAAGAAAGTTCCAAGAGAACTCAGCTCCCGTCTTCTCTTTTCTTCCAAACAAATCTCTACTCTATTGCCCTGGAAACTTTGTGGGAGGCAGACAGTGGCCAGATGAAATGGGGTTAGTTCTTTGATAGAGGAAGTAGGAATATTAGGATTTGAGCTATGGCCACTTTATGCTGGGTGGACTGCACAATGCAGGACACCTGCTTGCTGAGAGGGAGGAAAAAGAGATTTACAGAAAAAGACAAGAAAGTTACAGTGTGCTCATCATCCATGCCTCATGCCTTAATTTCTCTGCACACCTTTGACCTTCATGCCATACTGAGTTAAATTCCAGTTAGTTCTGAAGACACAGACTATTCATTTTGATTATCATTAGGCCAAATACATACCACTTGTTGTTTACTTAGGAGTTTCAACAACAGCCAATCTTTTCCTAGTACTTTCTCCCTTATTTTTATCTACGCCTATCATTAGTGGTTATCTTAAACTCTTAGTACAATTCTGTTAAGGAATGTATCTAAATATCCAAGCAGTTACTTACAGAGGATGCAAAAAGGATTCTTTTACAACAATATCCTGCAAGGAGCAAAAGGGGCTTCTCAGTAATTTATGGTTCACATGAAGAGGTAGAACTCTGCTGTAGATACGCCATGTTAAGACAAAAAGGGTGCTACAGTGACCACAGTCCATCAAAAGCACCACCCTATTCACTTTTCCTTAAGACAGAATGTTTGTTTGTTTGTTTTACTAGAAGTATAAAGCAATGAAGAGTACACAAAGTCAACTGAATAAATTCTACAGCTATTCAGGAAATCCTAAATTGTTCACCAAGATGGAAAACACAATAGTCACCACTCTCCAGCACTCTGTGCCACACCACACATCTTCATCATTTGCTAATAACCACAGTAACCTTATAATTGTATGTCTTTATTCTGTGCATCACATGTGTATCGTGTTCTTATTATGCAGGCAACGTGTTTTAGTAGAGTCAGGACCTGAAACAATATTGTCTTTCTCCTACCCTCCCTCCTTCATTCCCTCCCTCCCTCCCTCCTTCCCTCGCTTCCTCCCTCCCTCTCTTCCTCCTTCCCTCCCTTCCATTTGATTAATGAATTCTACAGGTGGTTATTAGTTACCTACTATAAGTTAGGCAAGGCCTCACCTGAAGTCCTAACTTGCCTTGCTTGTCTAAGTAATACACTCTCTTCCTGATTTTCCAGATCTGCTCACCTCCCCCATTCACTTCCCATGCTCACTTCCAATACTCACTTACCAGGTGCTCATATGATTTTCTTCAGTGAATTATCCCCCAAGCCTTACTTGGAGGTAATGAAAAATATAAAATGTGAGACTGTTGTCCTTTCCTTAGAATGCACACAGTTGAGGGAAGAGACAATTTTTAAGCAGGTTACAAATGGTGCAGCATGAATGATAGAGACTAAAGGACTTCTCTATATTAAAGCTCACAGCTTCTTTGAGCCCATGGGGCTCCAGTCTTGACAAGGTCCCTGAACTCCAGTAGAGAGATGAATAATTACTTCATCTCCTTTGTGGATTTCTCAGTTGCAACTGTAGGGACAATATGATGGAAGATGATTCCCCAGGGAGACTCGGAGAAAACATCTAGAGATTGTCTGTATGCTTCCAAGAGGGTTGTAGCTTGTCTCCTTCCCACTCCCAGGAGACAAACAACAAATATCACAACTACTTCAGGAATTTCTTCTTTAGTAGTGTTGACCAGTTTCCTAAATGTAGGTTCTCTGTTCCCTGATTGAAGCATTCTGTTAGCAATATCTTCCTCCAGCTTACAAATGCCTGATCTTTCAGTGGTGCTTAACATTCAAGGACCCATTTTGTGACAAAGGAGGTGAGAATATGCACATGTGGCCAGGACTCATGTATTTTACCATAGATTCTATTCCCCAGTGCTGGCACTAGCAAATCAGTAGAATGGGCCATCAAAGAAGCAGTGCATAGGTTTTGCTGGGACTAATACCAAGGGTTTTGGAAATGTTCTGTTCCAGGTTGCTGCATACACATGAGAAAGAGGCCCAGTTTGTGTGGCGCATCCCTACTGCTGCTGTTCTTACAACCCACAGCTCTAGCTGTCAGAAGGTCTACACCAGCAAGTGGTTTTCTGTACAACAACTTTCTGTAAAACTAAATTGCTGTGGGACGTCTTTCTGTATGCCATGAATATGTGTTGCTATGATTGGTTGATAAAGAAGTTGCCCTGGCCTATGGTGAGTCAGGTTATAGCCAGGCAGGAAATCCAAGAGAGAGAGACAGGAAGGAGAAAGGAGAGTGGGAGGAGATGCCAGTCTGCCATGCAAGGAGCAACATGCCAGCAGACCGGTAATGTCATGGCCTCGTGGCAATACATAGATGAATAGAAATGGGTTAATTTAAGATATAAGAGCTAGTTAGCTAGCAAGAATTCTTAGCCATAGGCCATACAGTTTGTAATTAATATTAAACTTTTGAGTGATTATTTCATAAGTGGCTTCGGGACTGCGGGTGAGGGAGATTTGTCCTGACTGTGGGCTAGGTGGGACACAGGAAATCTTTCAACTACACTAAATGGCTTAATACTAATCCTTTATATATTGTGCAATTAGTTGCATCAGAAATTTGAGCTATACCAAGCTGAGTAGTTCTGTTTTTTTTATTTGATTCACATATTTACATGGCTTAGGTACAGGGTCAGCTTGGGGTGATTGGTTCATGTCTGTTTGATATTTGTCCCCCATCTTCTACGTAGAATAGTCTGAACATCTTCATATGTTGAGAGAGAGAGGAGAGAGAGAGAGAGAGAGAGAACCAATATCCCCTGCAAAGAAGTTTCCTGGTTACCTTGCCGTTTAAAAGTTCTAACACCTCCTGTTAGCATCGCAGCTAGTGGCTAAGCTTTCAGTACAGGTCACTGGGGAATATTTATCTAAACCTTGGGAATCAACAATGCGTTTTTTTTTTTTTAAGATAAGATCTCATGTAGGCCAGGCTGGCCCTGAATGTACTGTGTATCTGGGGATGACTTTGAATTTCTGGTCCTCTTGCTTCCACCTTCTGAGTAATGGAACTACGGTTCTGTGCCCCCCTCCCTAGCTTATACAGTGCTTCATGCATGCTAGGCACAACTGAACAACATGCCCAGCAACAATGCATTCTTTATAGATACACAGCATATCTGTATACACACACATAGCATACATATTATATAAGTTTATGTATATGTGGAATAAATTATGACAATGATACAAGGGACAGGAAGGAGGAATTAGGAATATTTTGTTGTTATAAGATACTTCTACATCTGTGAAGTGGTATTTTGAAAATATATTTAAATCATATGTAGATGAATAATACAAACTTTAGAGTATCTGCCTTGCTGTATTAGGGAAATACTGTTTCCATGATGTTATCTACCACCTCTGGCTCTTACAATTTTTCACCCCATCTTACTCCAACTCCCTAAGAGAAAGGTGTGATTTGTATGTTCTGTGTAAGCCTGAACAGTCCACAGTCTCTTCTAAAAATAATTAAAATTTTAATTTTATGTGTGTAGGTGATTTGCCTTCATGTATCCCATTTGTGCTGTGCCTGTAGAGACCAGGGGAAAGCATTAGATTCTCTGGAACTGGAGTTACAGATAGTTGTGAACTGCTATGTGGGTGCTGGGAATTGAACTCGGGTCCTCTGGAAGAGCAGCCAGTGCTCTTAGCCATTGAGTCATCTCTGAAGCTCCACTCCTTAGTCTCTTCTTTGCATGCTGACCAGTTGAGAGTCTTTGTGTTAATTGCCTCTACTGCAAGAAGAAGCTTCTCTGATGAGGGTTGAGAGATGCTTGGTATACCAATAAGTTATTAGGAGTCATTTGAATACTATGTTCATTTAGCAGAGTAACAGTATTGGGTTCTACCCTAGGGCCCATAACCAATACTTAGTCACACAATCATGGCCCCTTTAACAATGCTAGGAGTGGCTTCCACCTCATGGAGCAGTTCTTAGATCCAAGTAGAAAGTGACTTGTTACTAGTTACTCCCATAACCATTGTGCCACTAGTACATAAGTGAACTTATCTTGTCAAGTCAGTCATTGTAGTTTTCTGGGTTTTCAGCTGGGTGAGACTGATGATTTAACTTCTGTTCCTTTTGTGTTCATAGCACCTTCCAGAACTGTAGTCAGTAGGGAGGAAGCTTCCAGGTGACTACCAGCTTGATTTCTCCATATTCTGTGATTCAACTATGTGGTGTCTTCAGCAATAGGGTTTTACCACCAAGTTCTGGAGGATAGCCAAGAGTAGTGTTAATAGCCTGGAATGCTAATGTGATCCCATTAGCCAACAACTCAAAAAGAGGCAACCCATTCTTGACACTGGACTCTTTATTTGCTAACATGAGGTATCTAATTGGAGTATGATTTCCCTGTTGTAGGGTAACTGACTTAAACCTTCAGGAATAAGGGCTCCAAATGGTAGGTGTTGAGAAGAAGATTTAGACATGAGAAAAGAAAGAAGACAGATTGTGAGGCAGAGGCAGGCAGATCTTTGTGAGTTCCAGGCCAGTCTGGTCTACAGAGCGAGATCCAGGAAAGGCACAAAGCTACACAGAGAAACCCTGTCTCAAACAAACAAACAAACAAACAAACAAACAAACAAACAAAAAACAAAAAAAAAGAAAGAAAGAAGACAGAAAGTTGGAGGTCTGGATGAGTTGATGACTCATGCCAAAAAGTTTATTAAGAAGTATAGCATCTTGCTGCCGCTGTTGCTGTTATAGCAATGGCGGCCACCGCTGCTACTGTGTCTAGGATTACCATTTCATAATTGCTTACTATAGCTAGCACAGTGGAGACCCTGGCAACAAAAGTAGCTACCACAGTTAGTTAATCTTCTATTCTTTTAGGCATGATAAATTTAATTCAGTAGTTATATACATCTTGATTGGCTTTGAAAATTATAAATCTATAAACTCAAGTTCCAGTTGTTTTTGGGATACTATCTTATAAGGACTCTAATGTACAGTATGGCTCATAAAGGAAGGGAATGGCTCAGTTGCCTTTAGCCTACTGGCTATGGGTGAGATAGGACCTCTGTTGGTCTTTTCCGTGTCAAACACACAGATTGCAAGTCCAATGCCACTTTGAGATCTTTGGCAGCAGTTAACTCTGCAGCTCACACACGATTGAGCCTGTATGATAGTGAGTATTCAGAGACGGGTGGGAGAAATGGGACAATCAGCAGAAAGCTATTACACAATGGGACAAAGTCAGCAGGTAGTTAATCAAGCAATGTTGTGCAACTGGAACACTACACTGAACATCTTAAGTGTGTCACAGTTGAGCACTTATCATCTTGGTGGATTTTTCCTTTGTTGAGTAAGAAATACCCTTCTCCATCTCTTTTGATTAATTTTGGTGGGTAGCTTATTTTGTTAGATATTAAGATAGCTACACCAGCTTGTTTATTGGTTCCATTTGGTTGGAAAATCTTTTTTCAACCCTTTGTTCTGAGGTAATGTCTATCTTTTTTTTTTTTTTTTTTTTGGTTTTTCGAGACAGGGTTTCTCTGTGTAGCTTTGCGCCTTTTCCTGGAGCTCGCTTGGTAGCCCAGGCTGGCCTCGAACTCACAGAGATCCGCCTGGCTCTGCCTCCCGAGTGCTGGGATTAAAGGCGTGCGCCACCACCGAGGTGTGTTTCTTGTATGCAGCATAATGATGGATCTTCTTTTCAAATCCATTCCATTAGCCTGTGTCTTTTTATTGGGGAATTGAGTCCACTGATATTGAGGGGCATTAATGACCAATGATTGTAAACTCTTGTTATTTTGTTGTTGGTGGTGGTTGTGTGTGTGTGTGTGTGTGTGTGTGTGTGTGTGTGTGTGTTTATTTCCCTTTTTTTGGTTTTGCTGGTGTGAGATTATCAATTGCGTGTTTTTGTGGGTGTAGTTAACTTCCTGGGGTTGGAGTTTTCCTTATGGTACCTTTTGTAGGGATGGATTTGTTTCAGTTTGACCTTGTCATGAAATATCTTGTTTTTTCCATCTATGGTGATTGACAGTTTTGCTGGGTATAGTAGTCTGGGCTGGCATCTGTGATCTCCTAGACCCTGTGAGACATCAGTCTAGGCCCTTCTGGATTTTAGGGTCTCTATTTGAGAAGTAGGGTGTGATTCTAATAGGTCTGCCTTTATAGGTTGCTTGACCTTTTTCCATTGCCACTTTTAATATTCTTTCTTTGTTCTGTATGTTTAGTGTTTTGATTATTATGTGGCAACGAGATTTTCTTTTCTGATCCAATCTATTTGGTGTTCTGTAAACTTGTACCTTCTATACAAAGACATAGGCATGTCCTTCTTTAGGTTGGGAAAATTTCTTCTGTGATTTTGTTAAATATGTTCTCTGGGCTTTTGAGCTGGGTTTACTCTCCTTCTATTTCTTGGCTTTCTTTTAGGGATTTATTAATTTCTTTTAACTTTTTGTTTGTCTTTCCCTTAATTTCTTTTTTTTTCTTTTTTTTTTGTGACACAGGGTTTTCTCTGTGTCCCTCAATTTCTTTAGGAGATTTTTTTTTCATATCTTCTTTAAAGAACTCTTATCATCTTCATAAAATTGTTAAGGTCATTTTCTTGTGTTTCACCTATGTTGGATTGTTTAGGTCTTGCTGTTTTAGAATAGCTGGTTTCTGGTGGTACTATATTGCCCTTTCTGTTATTGATTTTGTTCTTACACTGGCATTTGGGCATTTGGATTTGGATGATTATAAATCTAGGTGTTGATTCTTGCATTTGTCTTTGTTAAATGGGTGTTTTGTTCCTTAGTTTCTCTTTCCTCTCTGGTCTTCTGACCTAAATGGTCAAGAGTTCTGGGGACTAGTAAATTTTCAGATCCACTAGTGTATTCTCTCTGGGAGTTTTGGGGCCTGGGGTCCCTAGACCCAGCCTGGTCCCTGGTAAAGCTGAAGTTTTCTTCTGAAGTTATAGAACAGGATAGGGAGCCCAGGAGAGGGGGTGCAGCCTGGGGTCCCTAGTTCCAGCCTGGCCTCTGATGAAAAACAGAACTCTGGGGTCCCTTGGTCTGATCTGACCTCTGGTAAAGTAGAAGTCTTCTTCTGAAGTTGTAGGTCAGCATATGGATTGGTGTGTGTGTGTGTGTGTGTGTGTGTGTGTGTGTGTGTGTGTGTGTGTGTACAGCCTGAGGTTTTTGGGAAAGCTTAAAGGGGTTTAGTGGGCAGTGTCTTGCCTGGGATCCCTAGCTCCAGCATGGCCTCCCATATGGCTGCAGGGTCTGTGGGGCCTAGTACGGAGTCCGGGGGAAGGGGTGCAGTCTGGGGTTTTGGGGTGGTTTCAGGGAATATTTGGGTGGTGTTTTACTGGGGACTCCTAGATCTGGCCTGGTCTCTGGTAAAGCTGAAGTCTTCTGAAGTTGTAGGCTGGAATATGGACCCCAAGGGAGAGAGTGCAGCCTGTGGTTGTTGGGCAGGTTTTTAGGACTGTTAGTGGGTGGTGGGTGGTGGGTGGTGGGTGGTGGGTGGTGGGTGGTGGGTGGTGGGTGGTGGGTGGTGGGTGGTGGGTGGTGGGTGGTGGGTGGTGTCTTACCTGGGCTTCCTAGGACCACTGGGGCCTCCGGTAAAGCTGCCAGGGCTGTGAACTCTAGTGTGGAGGTCAGGAGAGGGGGTCAGCGTCTCTTAAAAAAAATTCTGGTATATTATACTGATACACCAAAAAATCATCCCAGTCCTATACTTTAACCATAGCGTTGTGAAAGCAGGTGCTAGCCTACAGTAATGAGGATGAATCTCAGTCTTCAATCCTCTAAAATCTTACATATTAAAATTCAGTTTACATTAAGAAACCTAGAACTTACTTTTGGCTTTTGGATTCCAAGATAACTTTTTTACATTCATTTATTCAAGCATTCATTCATTCATTCAGACACACATACACACAGAGAGAGGGAGAGGAAGAGAATATATCCATGTGCTGTGGCACACATGTGGAAGTTAGTAAACAACTTGTGGGGATTTTTTTTTTCCAGCACGTGGGTTCTAGGGCTCAAACTCAGGTTGTCAATTCTGGCCACAGGCGCCTTTACCTGCTGAACCATCTTGCCAGCCCCTTCAAGAGAGCTTTTTATTATCCTTTGAGTTCTAAATTGTTCATGCCGAAGTTCCCATACAGGTAATTTTTCTGTATTTCCCTTCCCATTATAAATCTGTCTACCTCCAAAGTTGGAGAAAGAATTTCAATCCTGCTCACTGTTAATTGTAAAAGAAAAGCCTGGATCCTCACATGGTCTGTTTGACAATGATTTCAAGGTTTGTGTGTTTTCCCAGGAGAACAATGTTGCCAAAACACAGACTTTTCACATCTATTGTGTGATCACCATGCTGAATCCCTGAAGATAGAAATGTATTTAAATTTCTATAGTGTCTTCAGTTCTCCTATGTAAATTCTAATTCCACTTTAAACTTCTTTAACATTTCATTTTCTCATTCTTTATCCTCTTCCTCCTCTTTTGTTTTCCAGCAGGGTTTCATGTAGCTGAGGCTGTTCTTGTACTCATGATGAGACAGACTGCAGGTGTGTGCTGCCATGTCCTCTTTCTTTGTTTCTTTGTTTCTCTCTCTCTCTCTCTCTCTCTCTCTCTCTCTCTCTCTCTCTCTCTCTCCCTCCCTCCCTCCCTCCCTCCCTCCCTCCCTCCCTCCCTCCCTTCCTTCCTTCCTTCCTTCCTTTCTTTTGTTTTTGTTTGAGACAACATGGCATGGTATCACCCAGACTGTCTTGAACTCGCTGTGTAGTGCTGGCTGGTCTTGAACTCACTGTGTAGTGCTGGCTGGTCTTGAACTCACTGTGTAGTGCTGGCTGGCCTCAATCTTGCAGTGCTGTTCCTGCCTTGTCTGCTGAGTGCTGCCATTCCTGGATCTACTGCTGTTCCTCAATGTCTCCTTACTTATCTAGTCTTCTGATTCATACTGCTTCAAATTCTGTCAAGTGTCTTTTTTTAATGTGTGTTTGTGAGTGAGTGTGTGATCACTAGTGAGGAGGTCAGAGGTGAAGTTGGGATGTCTTCTTCAGTTGTTTCTCCGCTTTTTATTTACTTATTTATTTTGAGACAAGGTTTCCCCCTAAACCTGGAACTCATCATTTTGGCTAGCCTGGATGGTCAGTAAGACCCCAGGATTCTCCACCTCCATCCTATAGACATAGAATTGTAGGAGTTGTCCACCATGCTAATGTGAAACTTTTACATGGTGCTGGGAAACCCAACTTAGTTCTTTATGCTTTTACAGCAAGCACTTTACCTTGTGAGCCATCTCCCCAACTCCAAATGTCCGAATAGGAGAAACTAACAGAGAGACAAGACCCCTTTCCTTAGCAAGATTCTGTTCTGTGGACAGTAAAGCTGCAGTTTTCATTCCGTCTCTGCAAAGCTTTTACTCTAGACCTGAGCTTTCCATGAAGCTCTAGAACTCAGCAAATGTCCATATACATTGGCCATGTGTTTAATGACTCCATAAGTTTTCAATGTGTCAATCTAAACTTACATCATACTGTGCTTATTTCCAGTCTCATAGCAAGGATAATCTGTCTGCACAGATTATTAGTATTCAACTCAAGTTCAGGTTGCTTTCTGTCATTTAGGTTTTTATAGTCTGAAGGTATTATATTAATGGAAAACAAGCAGAAGCAAACAACCGACAGGTTTTCAGTTTGGTGCTATTATGAGTAGTGATGACATCTGTCTGTGTCTTATGCTGTCCTGCTTGACACGAGAACCAACCTTTGTTTAGTATATACACACTCTGTGTTACCAACCCATTGGTCACTTAATAGCTCCACTGATTATGGGATGGACTGCCATAATATTGTAGTACTTGTCTTCAAGCTGCCCCTATTTTATTTAATAATTATCTCAAAGTTCAGGAGTATTCAAACTGAAAAAGAGACTTTTTGTTTGTTTGTTTGTTTTTGTTTTTTGTTTTTCGAGACAGGGTTTCTCTGTGTAGCTTTGCGCCTTTCCTGGGACTCACTTGGTAGCCCAGGCTGGCCTCGAACTCACAGAGATCCACCTGGCTCTGCCTCCTGAGTGCTGGGATTAAAGGTGTGCGCCACCACTGCCCAGCCAAAATCTTTTTTTTCCCCTTGAGAAAGGGTTTCTCTGTATAGTTTTGGTGCCTGTCCTAGATCTCACTCTGTAGACTAGGCTGGCTTCGAACTCACAGAGATCCACCTGGCTCTGCCTCCCGAGTGCTGGGATTAAAGGCATGCACCGCCGCCGCCACCACCACTCGGCAAAAAAGACACTTGTTAAAGACAAGTTACAAAGTACATTCCTTAAGCAAGAAGATGATAGTTATGGTTTCAAAAAGAAAAGAAGGAATTATGCTGAGGTTCTACAATAAAAATCAATCTTCCATGCTATAGAGATGGCTTATCAGTTAAGAGCACTGGTTGCTGTTCCAGAGGACACAGGTTCAATTTCCCACATCCACATGGCATCTCCCAACTGTCTGTAATTTCAGTTATAGAGGATCTTGCATCTTCATACAGACATACATGCAGACAAAACATCAATGCATGAAACTGTGAAGAAGAAAACAGATTTGTTCTGGTTTTATGGTTACATCCTACACTGCAAAATATACAGCTATACTGTGTGATAAGTGCTGAGTTGAGATAGAAACAAGAGATCTGTGGGTAGAAGGCAAGACAGAGGAAGTGTCCAGTTTACAGCAATGCAATGCTCCAAAGAACCAACGTAAAGATATAGCAAAGGATCCTCAAATGAAGTGGCTCTTAGTTACTCACTGCAAGTAAGGGATGACAACACAGTGTCAAGAATATGTTTGGACTGAAAAATATAGAAGTTACCAGAGAGACGAAGACATTGATTGAGAAAGGGCACCACCCACAACAAATCTTCAGCCATCATACCACTGGACAGTTTGGGGAAAGATAATTAATAGACCACATACGTGCAAAGGAGGGACAAGGGCAGGGAGGACAGGTTTGCTCTGGTACTGTGTGTCTATGCCACACATCAGATGACGTCACACGCTTCAGGACACACAAACAGAGTAGACTCTCAGTCAGGTGTGGTGGTAACCTTTAATCCTTGCACTCAGGGGTCAGAGCAGGTGGAATCTCTATGGCTGGTCTATACATCAAGTTCCAGGCCAGCCAGAGCCACACAGTGAGACCCGTCTGCCCCCTCCCTTCCCGCAAAAAGCAAAGAAGCAGACAAACAACCCCCCATAGCAACAAAAAACAAGGAAGAAAATAAAAACTCTGTGTTGTGCCAACATAATCAGACAATGTAGATGGCAGCAATCTTATTATGGAAAAGCTTCATCCCAGGAATGAAAAAAAAAATCAGTGGAGGGGAGAGGTTTAGATTTAAAGTCCTGTAAATATCAGATGACTCATTGAAAGTGTCCATGTTTTATATATATAAACACAGTGCCATTGCTTCAGCCTCGGAAATATCTATGATATGACATTTACCAAGGGTCTTACAATACGTCTCCATAAATAAAAAGAAACTGTTGTATGAAATTTTTGTATCACAAAACCAATATATTTTTAAGGAGACTAGTTGTTATGGATGTAAAGTCCAATTGTCATTAAAATTTAAATTGTCATTAAAATAAATGTCTTTCGTATTGTACTCCAAAAACAATCAGAAATCATTAGAAGTTATCAGTACAGATACAAAATCACTACAGAACTCAAGAACTCGCTAATTGATTTTAGTTGATATGAAGAAATCTTTGTTCCATTATTTAATTAATGTAATAATAACAAACCTTCAAACTTGCTGTTGTCAAAGTAAGAAACAGTCAAGAAAATGTTTATAAACACACTGAGTTTTCCAGATAATTTGATTGTGTTTTTTGTGTTATTTTTATAAATCTGTTTCAGTATATGCTACTATATTTATATACATAAAATGTTTAAATACCTTAAAATCTTCAATTAATTAAAATATTTTTAGGTTTTTATTAAATTTTGATTTTATGAAAACATTCATTCACACACAAACATACAAACACATACACTAAATATTGTTTAAAGACATTATATAGTTAATTCATACCAATTAAAATAGTAAAAACTTAATTTAAAAATGATAGCATTTCACTTTAAATTTTGCTTCAAGATTTACCCACTGGATTGCATTTTTTAAAAGACAGGATCTAACTCCTACTATGTATCCCTGACTGGTTTGATACTCTATAGCCAAAGCCTGGCTTTGAACTTAATGATCCTCCTGACTCATACTCCCTAGTTCTGGGATTACAAGCATGTACCATCACACATGGTAGATTGTATTTGTGAAAAAATCCACATGATTATACAGAAATTATATGTAAATATAATTTGTTTACTCCATGTGGCAGTTTAATATATGTTGTATCTAATTTATATTATCTTACTTATATCCTCTCTCTAAGGTCTAACTCCATGGTAACAAGGCTTCTCTCTGATTTGGTCTCTGATTATCTACCTAACATCTATCTCTAATTATTTATTCATCCATCATCCCAACCGAGCTCACAAAACAGTGCTTGGCACACAGATGTTTTATGAGCTTAAGTTAAAGCTAGGTTGTAGATACACAGAAGTCTCACAAAGCTTACGTGTTCAGGACTGCAAGCCTTGCATTAACTCTTTCTTGAATCCGTGGTTCTCCCCATTATTCTCCTTAGTGCACTTTTGACTTCCTTGTTCCTCAGAGTGTAAATAAGAGGGTTCAGCAAAGGAGTTACTAGAGTGTAGAAAAGTGCAATGCTTTTGTTCACATCCTGGGAGTAACTGGAGGGGGGCTGGAGGTACATGGAAATGAGCGTGCCGAAGAAGATAATCACTACCAGGAGGTGAGAGCCACAGGTTCCAAAGGCCTTCCGCCTCCCCTGGGCCGACTTTATCTTGAGAACTGCATGAGTGATATGGCCATAGGACACTAATATGAGCGAGAGGGGTACCACCAAGAAGAAGACACTGACAGCAAAGAGTTCAGCCTCGTTAATGAAGGTGTTAGTGCAGGCCAGTTTCAGCATCACTGGAACTTCACAGAAGAAGTGGTCCAGTTGGTTTCTGCCACAGAGGGGAAGGGTCATGGTCAAGGCCGTTTGTACCACAGAATTGCCAAACCCTGTGAGCCAGGCAGTTATAACCAGCTGTAAGCAAAGCTGTGGGTGCATGATCACCATGTAGTGGAGGGGGCGGCAGACAGCAGCATAGCGGTCGTAAGCCATCACAGATAAGAGTACACACTCTACTCCCCCAAGTCCCAGGGCAATAAAGAGTTGGGTCACACAGCCCCCGTAAGTGATGGTCTTGTCCTTCCCCTTGAAGTTGAACAGTGTCTGAGGGACGGTGCAGGTAGTCAAACAAAGATCCATGAAGGAGAGGTTAGAAAGGAAGAAATACATGGGGGTATGGAGGTGAAGGTCTACAATTGACAGCACTATGATGGTGCTGTTGCCTAGGAAGCTCAAGAAATAGATGACCAGGATGACCGCGAAGAGAGCTGTTTCCAGGTGAGGCCTATTGGAGAAGCCCAGGAGAATGAATCCAGAAAGGAGGCTGCCATTAGCTCTGTCCATTGCAGTCTACCTGTGGGAAGCAAGAGAGCTAACACTTACTTGGAGGTGTGTTCCGTGTTCTAAATGCAGCCTAACTGGGAAACGGGTCACGTTTTTGCTGCCAAGCAGCTACTGTCTTGCAGTTTTCCACGACATCAGCATTTCCTATGTGTTTTCTTGCCAGGGCAGAGTTATTGTTACCTTCCTTGAGAACGTGAGTGTGTTAAGCTTTAAATAGCCTTTAAGAGAAAAGGCCCAGCTTTCTCTGCCTGGGGTCACCTAACAAATGGCAGAGGGTTTAATCTGAATCTACCGTATGATCTCACAACTGCCCTTTTGTGATTGGATGAACTTTAAAAAGACTTGAGTGTCTTAAAATTAAATCAAAATTTCCCCAAGAAGATACAAATTTGCTTTTGTCTTGATCTCCTATCTTGGGTCTCATCAAATAATTGAAACATATTATAATGGGTTTCCTTGTTCTTTTCTGCTCAGAGAAAACATTTATTTTCTGAAAATGCATAGAAAATAAAATGCAGCATTTGATAACTTATAGTGGAGGAATGCATTTTGATATATATGCAAATAGAACATGGACAGATCCCATTTAGAAGCATTTTAATGCTTGGAAAGCCACTACAGTAAAAGTTTTTAGGTTTCAGGGTACCAACCTTGATTCCTCATCATCAGTGGCATCCAACAAAGAGCTGGGGACTGTCTGTCCAATGGTTGCTTTTTCTTTTCTCTCAATTTATAATAAAAAAAAAATTCTCAGTGTAACAGAGAAAAGTTTTCTAACATTTTACTCTGAATTTTAAAAAACATCAGTTTCATAAAAGAATCCACTTTCCTATTTAAATAACTGGTCCTAAAGTCTCTAATGCCTTTCCTTTTCATTTGAAACATTCCCATGATTCAAATTTAGTATTATATTATCATACCAGGGTCTCTAGCATGCTGAACACACATTCTACAACTGAGCTACATCTCCATCCCTAACAGCAGCGTAAGTATAACCTACAAGGGGTCTGGGCAACAGAGGAGAGGGATGAATTAGAACAAAATATAGTGACATATGTATGAAGATGCCATAATGAAACCAATTACTTTGTATACTAACTTAAAAAGTTAAAAAATGTTCTCAATATTACACTGGATAAATAAAAATAAATGGATCTAGGCAAACTTCTTGAGCAAATAAAAATAAAATCTCAAAATAAGACATAAAAAATAATATAAGCTTAAAAATGGTTATAGGCTAGCTGGACATGTAATCTCAGCGTAGAAGGATTAGTTTTTCAAAGCTGTCTCCTTTTACATGGAAAGTTCAAGACTGGGTGGGGCTAGATGAGACCATGTCTTTAAAAATGGACACAAAACATTAGTAATTAGTTTTGGATTACTGAAAGTTTTAGCTGTCCTGGAGAAAAACCTTCAACAATAGCCATGCAACAGCTGCCTGAGCAATATTATCTCCTGTATAAGGAAATGTTAGCTTTTCAAACCCAGTCTGTTTGCAAAGAAGCGATTTCATTTCAGTTTCTTCCCGTCCACTGGAGGCAGATGTTGATAAGCAGTCACGCATAGTCAGACATTGAATTGTTCTTTTATTGCCGTCTTGTGCAGAATCTTGCAGGACTCTGTTAATCCTTTATAAACGTAATTTCTCTATTCACAAGGTTTCTGACTTGCCGAGGAGACACTTTACCTCTGTTTGCTGTGCCTTTCTTGTTGGATTCTTGGGTCCCAGATTCTTTATAGTCTTCAGTGATTGCTTTAGTGGCAGTTACTGTCATGACAAAAGGAAGATCATTCAGAATAAGTTCTAAAATCCAATAAAATGGGAGCAAAATACTTGCATTCTGAGAATAAATCTGCAAGTACTAAGTCTTGAGGTTTTAAAGACTGCTTCTCCACTCCCATTTCCCGGCTGTTTCTCTTTCCAAATAAAAGATATAATGTTGCTGAAACCCCGGGCAGGCTCAACAGCTCCGACACCTTGTTTTAACCGAGAACTCACCATCAAAAGCACGTTCTCCAGTGACAATAGGCTTTATAACTTCTTTCTCTTTCAGATTAGCAGGGATTGTTTTGAGACACCCAGAATTCTAAGCATAGTGTCAACCTAAGAATTGGTTTTTATCGAATGCTGTTGGCACTTACCTTTGGTTCTTCTTTCAAAGGTTCTCAGTGTTCCACAGAAGACAATCTGAAACAAGAAAAGCATGCATTCTGATAAGACAGATGTAATTCATTGTAATCACAAGGCAATCAAATTAGCACAGGTTATTTCAAGATATGTTTCCATATGGTTGTATTAGTTCTCCAGGGCTGCCCATGATGAATATGAGGGCTCAACACAGCAGAAATTTATTGTTTTCACAGTTCTGAAGGCTACAAGTCCAAAATCAAGGCATGAGCAGGGCTGGGATCCCTCTCAAACCTCTGCAAACCTGAATCCTTTCTTGTGTCCTTTTGTCCTTCAAAAGGTGGGTTGCTGGCACTCCTTGGGATCCTGTGGTTTGTAACTGTGGAGCTTCAATCTCCGTCTTCATGTCAAATGGCATTTTCTGTTTTTCTTCTAAGTCTAGTGGTCATGGATTGAGGCTCACTAAATTAACTATCATGTCATGTTAACTTGATTATGTATGCAAAGGCAGGTACCAGAGTTTAAGATTTCTGTTGGGCTTTTTTTTGGGGGGAGTGTCAACTCATGACAATATCTTAATTATGTTTGTCAATGCTTGTCATGTTAATGTTGTAATGCTTTCTTATTATAAATTTGTTCCCATTGAGTAGTGGAAGACCAAAGATGAGGGTATTAGTTCTAGCCTATTTCAAATTCATAAATGAGATAAATTGACCATGACCATTGTTGACACTATGATTTTAGATAGTATTTATTTTTTTTCTGCTGCACATAAGGTGGAAGTCACTTATCAGGAATACCCAGCTAAAGCTTTCCATAACACATCTTTGCTACAATGAAAAGATTGAAATCAATACAGATTGCACATTTTAAGACTTGTGGAATTTCCTCATGGTGTTCAATTTGAACGGGATAGATAATATTTACATCCTTTTACTTCTGGCATGCAAGAATGCTCATCTAATCTGGAATTCAGGATCCTACTCTGGTCTAGAATTTATTTTTTTAGTAAACTTATGTGTATATATCATTTCTCCAGGTAACACCCAGGATTCTATAGGTCTGAATTGGAAGTGAAATGAACAACCTTAGCTGGCTTGGGGAGCAACTGAGCTGGTGTTGGATCAAACATACGAATCCTCTGTAGATGAGTAACAAAGGTCACAGACAGTCAGCTGCCTTCTGGATGAAGCAAGGTCGTCTTTGAACCGCGGAAACTGGTGTTGGTGGGAACATTAACATTAGGCAAATTAAAATCACATCTTCAAATATGGCACATTCGGTGATTACCAGTCTGTGAGTTTCGCTGAGGAACTGCAGGGCAGGGATACGTGATGGGGTAGGTAAAATAGAATTCTTAGAATAAATAGAAACTTCGCATGAAAGTATGCTTTAAATATGTTGTCCTTTGGATGGTCTTTAAAAATGGATAACAATTGAATGCTATGCAGGCCTGTGAATTTGATAGCAATTTCTTCAAAGGTTACTGTTGACATGACCCATGCCACTCCTAGGGTTTTCCCAGGAAGCCTGTCCATGCATTTTTAGAGTCCTACACCTAAACAGACATTGAAACTGAATTCTGTTGAATCTGCCCATGAATGAAAGGGCTAATGTTAAACCAGAGGAATCTTTTTATGAGCTACCAAGATCCAGGATCTGCTTTGGGGACCAAGATACTTGAGGATATGCTTATTTTCAGTGGCCCCAAGAGTGCCTTGCCCCATGTAACTCATTAGGCCTTGTTCAGGTATCCAGAGTTTGACTGCCTCCAGGGAGCAGCTGAAGTGGAAGGCTCTGGAGAGGTGATATCAACAAAGACTCCATCTTTTCCTGCCAAGGTGATCCTATTGTCTCTACTTCATTTCCAGGCACCCATACCTAGTAGAATTGTTGGCATTTCAGGGGTCAACCTTTAAATTCTTCATCTTTCAGAAATACTTTTTTTTCTACCTACAAGGAAAGAGGTCCTCCAGTATAAAATTCTGGGCCTTTCCCTCATATTACTTTGTGCTTGTACTATTGATCCAGTAAGTTCTTTGATGGCACTATCAACTATATTATCTTCCAGGGTTTTTGAGACCTTGTCAGTCAGTCAGACCTAGTCTACTCTGTCATTATCAACCTTAAATCCATAGCCTAAAATATGTTCCCATCAGAAAAATATAAAGAGGGGCTTGGATGTGTAGTTCTGTGATAGAACATGTGTTTGAGGCCTTGAGTTCAAGCCCCAGGATTAAAAAACAGACAAGAAGAAAAATAGAATCAAAGCCACTGCCATCTTTTTTTTTTTTAATGACAGTTTCTCACTGTATAGTGATTGGCTAACTTTGAACTCATGGAAATTCTCCTGCATCACCCTCTCAGAGCACTTCGATTAAAGGTCTGAGCCACTGTGTCCAGCTCATTTCAATCTGTCTTAGTTCTTTTCATCTATTAACTTGGAACAATATATTCATACTCTTCTCCCAATAAAAATTCTATGTGTCATGATTTCTTTGCTTATTATTCTGGTGATGGCATGTTCAGTGAGGTTTCTAACACCCTTCCTGTCATGTGGACCAGACTCCTGGTGTAATCTGATGTCAGTGCTTTCCCACCCTTCAAGAAATCACATCATTTAATAAAAATTTGCTTTTTTATTGTTATTCTTTGGGCTCAGAATTACCTGCTTGCCTGCTTGCTTTTTCCTTCCTTCCTTCCTTCCTCCCTCCCTCCCTCCCTCCCTCCCTTCCTTCCCTGTCTCTGTTTCTGTCTCTCTCTTTTTGGTGCTGGGGATTGAGCCCAGGCTTTGTGCATGTTGGCGAAATGCTCTCCTATGAAGCAATGCCACAGCACTTTAATTTTTTTTTTTTCTGCTTGGCAATGGTCTCACTAGTTGCCCAGGATGACCTTGAACTCTTGATTCACCTGCCTCAGTCTCCTGACTAGCTGAGATTAGAGACTGATACCACAGTGCCTGGCTGAATTCTGTGTCTGCAGGGTGGGGCAGAAGTTTGCATCCAGTGGCTTCTTCACTTGTTCCCCGCCTTAGTGTTTTGAGACATTGAACCTGGAGCTCACTAATTTACCTAAGCTGGCTGGCTGACAGGCCCCAGGTTTCCTCCAGTCTCTCTCTCTCTCTCTCTCTCTCTCTCTCTCTCTCTCTCTCTCTCTCTCTCTCTCTCTCTCTTTGATTCTGGAATTGTTGGCACTTTTGTGTAGATGATGGAGATCTAAACTCAGGTCCTTATGCCTGCATAGCAAGCACTTTATTGACTGAGCCATCTTCTCAGCCCCTAAATTTAATTGACAAGATAATTATATATATATATATATATATATATATATATTGCTACAATGTATTCATATTATACAGTGATCAAACAATAATAATTAGCTTATGTATACCCTTAAATCTTGATTAGTCACAGTGATGAGATCAACTGAATTCTCTTCCTCTAGCTTTCTTGAAATACATACTACATTAATATTAACTATCATCACCCCCTCTCTGTAACAGAACATCAATCAGGACCTATTCCCTCTAATTGTAACTTTGAATTCACTGACTAATATTCTCTCACTCCATTTCTGCTCTACCTGCTTTTGGCAAGGACTCCATTCTATTCTCTGTTTCTTTGTCTTTTAATTTTATTTAATTTTTTTCATTTTGAATTTTTCTTTATTAAGAAATTTTCCACTCATTCCACATACCATCCACAGATCCTCCTCCTCCCTCCCCGACCCTCAGCCCTCTTTCCCGAGCCACCCGGCATCCCCACATCCCCCAAATCGAGATCTCCCATGGGAAGTCAGCAGAGCCCAGCACACTGAGCCTAGGCAGGTCCAAGTTCCTTCCCACTGCACCAAGGCTGTGCAAGGTGTCACACCACAGGCACCGGATTCCCAGAAGCCTGCCCATATACCAGGGACAGATCCTGATTCCCCCTGCCTGTGTGCCCCCAAAACAGTTCAAGCCAAACAACTGTCTTCCATAACCAGAGGGCCTAGTCCAGTCACACGGGGGCTCCACAGCCACCAGTCCACAATTCATGGGCTTCCACTAGTGTGGCCAGTCATCTCTGCACATCTTCCCATCATGATCTTGACATCCCTCGCCTGCAAAATCTCTCCTCTCTCTCATCGATTGGATTCCTGGAGCTCAGCCTGGTGCCTGACCATGTATCTCTGCATCTGCCTCCATCAGTCACTGGACAAAGGCTCTATGATGACAGCTAGGTTATTTGCTAGGCCAGTCACCAGAGTAGGCCAGACCAGGCACCCTCTGGACCACTGCCAGCAGATCAAGGTGGGGTCATCCTTGTGGATTCCTGAGGGCCTTCCCAGCACCCTGCCTCTGTTTCTATAAAGACAGCATTTACAGACTCTGCACTTGAGCTCTTACAGTGCTCAACTTTCTCTTTCTGACTCATTTCACTTCATGATTTCCAGTTCCATCCATGTTATTTCAAATGACAAAATTTCATTTTTTAATGCATGGAAAATAACCATATACTAACCACGGTGGCACAGGTCTCTGATCCTTCCATTTTGCAGGTGGAGGAAGGGGGATCAAGAGTCCCAGTACAGGGTAAGCTGGATAAGACTGGGATTCACAAACAAGCAAGCAAGCAAGCAAGCAAGCAAACCCCAAAACAACAGGAAAGAATTCAGTTGTGTATACTGAACACTTAATCTATTTATCTATTGAGGACACCTTAGGTTGAAGAATCTTCTTACTGTATAAAAATGGTAATTCCCATTCCTGCTTAAACTGAATCTCAAGATCGTAATTGAGGGCTGGAGTGATGTCTCAGTGGTTAAGAGCACTGACTGCTCTTCCAGAGGACCTGTGTTCAATTCCCAGCACCCACATGGCATCTAACAAATGTCTGTAACTCCAAGACCTGTAACCCTCACAGACATATATGTAGGCAAAACACCAATGCAAATAAAATAAAAATAAATTATTTTTAAAAAAAGATGATCACTGATTTCAGAATGGAGACTCTTAGCCATGGTGGTGTTCTGACTTGAGAACCTCTGGACAGGAAGACTGGAAGGAGACAGGCAATGGACAGGGTCTGCCAAGCTGCTATCTATATTGAAGCCTGAGGCAGGCAGACACTGCCTGCTTAGCTGGATCCCTTCAATCACAATGAACACAGAGGGCTCTCTCTGTCTCTAATGACCATTGTCTCTCTCTGAATGGCCTTGTGAAGAAGCACACACACTTTTAAACCTTCCTCACCTACGGTGCTCTCAACTTTTAGAGTTCAGTTAAAGCCCTGCCTACTCCACGAGGCATCTTTTCATCTCGGTCGGGTCAACAGTGCTCCAACATGTCCCTCAAAGGAGTGGACCCAGCAATTGCTAAGCAAGAACTAAAATAGGTCATATAAACACCCAACTCCTGCCTGGCATTCCAGGGCAACCTGGGGTACGCAGTGAGATGCTGCCTAAAAACAACACAAGCCGAACAACAAACAACCCTACAAACTGAGCAGATGAGGCTCACGCTACTGTGCCCGCCTGGTGCACACAGGTTCTGGGTTCAACCCCCAGCACTGAAGCCGACAAAACAAAACACCCAAAGAGAGAAAAAGAATTAATAAAGAGAAATGGCAGGATAAATTGGTGAAAAGGACTTTGGGATTAATTCTTGTTCAGGCTATTATTCTGTTTTGGCTTTAAACATTAAAAAAAAAATAGCCGGGCGGTGGTGGCGCACGCCTTTAATCCCAGCACTCGGGAGGCAGAGCCAGGTGGATCTCTGTGAGTTCCAGGCCAGCCTGGGCTACCAAGTGAGTTCCAGGAAAGGCGCAAAGCTACGCAGAGAAACCTTGTCTTGAAAAACAAAACAAAACAAAACAAAAGATTTATTTATTTATTTATTTATTTATTTATTTATTTATTTATTTATTTATTTATTTATTTATTTATGTGTGTGTAGGCCAGAAGACAAATTATAGAAGTCAGCTCTCTTTCTCCATCATGTTGGTCATGGGGATCAAATTCAGGTTGCCAGATTTGGAGGCAAATATCCTTACCCACTGACGCATCTTGCCAGTCTTCTGGTCTGGCTTTTAAACTAAGCTACTGATAAATGCTTTCTAAAGATAAAGTTTTCCTATAAATAAAGAGCTATTTACATATGATAGTGTGTGTGTGTGTGTGTGTGTGTGTGTGTGTGTGTGTGTGTGTGCGCGCGCGCGCGCGCGCGCGCGCACTATGGAGCAAGTGTAGCAGTCAGAGGACAATTTGTAAGATTGAATTCTCTCTTTCCAGCTTCATGTGTGTTCCAGGGACCAAACTCAGATTGTTGGGCTTTCCAGCAAGTTCCTTAACCCACTGAGCCATCAACCTTATAAATAAAACTTCAAAATCTACTTCTTTCCCTTCAGTTTATAGATGTTGAAACCTAAAACTTCTCACTGAATTGTTACGTAATCCCACTCTTATGGTCAGTGCCATGTAACCACCAACCCATTACCATAGCTTACACCTGATTAATGTGTTCCTATGGGTGACACTAACAGAGTTCTTCCCTCGAGGTGAGAAATCAAAGCTAAGAAAACAATGCTTTTTTTGTTGTTTTATCACCATGGACTCATGAGAGCTCATTTCTAGAGGTCACTTCATATTACTGCAGGGTTCAACCGGTGGTGGGACCTCCTGTCTTTGTTTCTCCATTGGAGGTGATCAGTTATCACTTGCAGTTTTTGGAATCACAGCTAATTACTATTGGCTAGTTTATCTAGTTAAACTTATGTGGGGGAAAAGTGCATCTGTAATTTTCTTTTAACATTGGGAACCAAAGTCAGAACTTTGAATATCCTAGGTAAGGTCTTTACCACTGAGTCATATCTGCAGCCTGAATGCATACATTTTTAAAGCAACTACTTAGTGTTCCCAAACATAGAGACTTTTCCTTGATTATAAAACCAACTTAAACATAAGCACATTGGTCTTACCAGATATGAACTCATAAATTTTAGAGACCTGAAAACACCGCTATTAATTAACCTTGTTCTGTTTGTGTTAGGCAACATAATTAGACAAGAATAAAAAAGACTAAGTAGTGAAAACGAGGGAATAAAATATATAATGTTTTCAAAATACGATTATTTCCCAAAATATAATGTTCATCAGGGTCATTGTTGACTGAAATCAAAACTCAGTAATTTTGATGCATATAAAACATAATCTATTAGGAAGCCTATTGTGATTAAAAGTTTTTAGTTAAAACAGCAATAAAATACTGACAAACACAGAAAATTACGTTAGCTTTTTGTGGCTTCTTGATCTCTAATACATGTTTTTTAAAATAGACTATAAATCTCACCATTCTTTCCTCATTTTTAGTGATGCATGTAAATTCCTTCCATCTATCATCTGTCTGTCTCTCTGTCTGTCTGTCTTTGAGATAGGGTCTCACACTTCAGCCCATACTAGTCTAGAACTTACCTTGTTTAGACTCTTCAGACCTTATAGTGTGAATCTTATCACAAACACCAACATTGTTAGCATTGAAGTTAGAATTCTGGACAAGCTTGGCATGGTGGTACAGGCCCACAGGACATAGTACACAGGAGGCACGTTTTCCCTTTGTGAGGAAACACCCAAATCCAAGTTGAATTCTAAAAACTCACTCCAAACACCATGGATTGCATCCCAGACATTTTTTGTCTAAATTATGTACATTATGCAAAAATTTGACTGTTATGAATCAAACTCAGGCAGGCCTGATGGAGCAGGCCCATAATTTCCATTCCTCAAGGAAATTGCAAGTTCAAGGATAGCTTAGAAAACTTATAAAGACATATTTCAAAATAAAAAGCTAAAAATGAACTAAGGATGCAATCCAGTAGTAGTATATGTCCATCTCAACTAAGGTTCAGGATTAAGTAACTAGTAAAACTCTCTCTCTCCCCCTCCTCCTTACAAAGAGCAACATATTTTTTTGATTTATCTTTGTCCCCCAATAGAAGGGATATTTAGAAAAATTCAGAAAAATTTAGAAAAATTTTGTATCTCTTCAGCAGCAAATACACAAAAAATAAAACAATATAGAGATTGACATATTCCAGTACAAAAATGACCGATAAATTCATGAACTGTTCCATGTTTCTTCAGATAAAATGTTTAATTATATTTTTTAGAGAGAAACTTTGGCTCCTGCCTCTTCCTGCAATGGAAAATGAATCAGTCTGACCACTGGTGGACACCAAAAGAATCCCTGTTACTAGTTCTTATGAAAATGATGATGATACAAATAGTAGGGCACTTATCTCTTCTCATTAAATTCCTGTTGTGCCCACTGAGCTGGGAAATTACAAAGACCACCAAACAAAGTAGAGCTTTAGGTAAGAGTGAAGAAAGACGAATATGAGATGCAGAACACAGAAATTACTTCAGTTTGATTTATAAAAGTCAAAATTTCCCATAATGAACATAATATAGACCAGAAAATGTCTGGGATGCAATGCATGGTATTTGGAATGAGTTTTTAGAATTCATCTTGTATTTGGAGGTTCTCTGCATAAGAGGAAAATTTGAAGTCACAAGAACTGGTATTTAGGGGTGAATGATTGTAGAGAAGAAATTAAATCACTCTAAAATCAGAAATACCCTTTGAACTGAAAAATTAACTTTGTTTATTGAGTTTTACTCAAGGAAATTTTTTTCTTGCTAGTTTAAGGGGCATTTGCTATTTTCTACTTGGGATGCAAATTTATATTACTTGATGTGGTACCTAGCCCATAATACTTAGTTTAATAAACTTTAAAGAAGAACAATGACTCTAATAAAAAGAAAGCAATTTGATTTTTAAGTTGTGTTGAAGCTATATTCAGTAATATCTACTGAAAACTCACTTATTTATTTATTTGTTTGTTTATTTTGGTTTTTCAAGACAGGGTTAATCTGTGTAGCCCTGGCTATCCTGGAACTTGCTTTTGTAGACCAGGCTGGCCTTGGACTCACTGACCTATTGAAAAAATTTAAAGGAAAAGTAGCTGTTTTAAAGACTCAGTAGGGCAGACGTCTTTAAAATATTTACTCTTCATGTGTCTTTGTGTGTGCTTGTATGACTGTATGTGCACAATTTGCATGTAGGTACCCATGGAAGCCGGAAAGCAGCATCACATCCTGTGAAAGTTGGTCATAGGCAGCTGTGAGCTGTCCAGTGTGTGCCGGGAACCAAATGATGTCCTCTGCAAGAGCAGTAAGTGATCTTTACTGCAGAGCCATCTCTTCATCCCCAGAACCCTTGTCTTAAAGATGATAATAGTGAGGTGATAGATGCAGACAAGACATATTTTCTATTACTGGGGAAGTGCAGGAGCTTAAGATTTTTCCATATAATACAGAAATCAATCACTTGTTTTTTTGCAAAGCAGTTTAATGTCTGTGTGAATAAATGAGTGTACACACTCCACACACACACTTTTCACACTCACTTCATGGCTTTCATATTAAAAAAAGTGCAGTCTGTTGTGGAGTATTATTTTAACTAGGCAAAAATGTGTTATACTTGTTTATGCTGCAGAATATTACTTTAACTGTGTAAAGGTGTGTTACTTTTGTTTATGTTGCATTTGTTCACCTTGCCTGTCTAAGGCACCTGAGTGGTCTAATAAAAAGCTGAATGACCAATAGTCAGGCAGAGAAAAGATAGACAGGACTGGGGGCCAGAGAGAATCGATAGGAGGAGAAATCCATGCTTGAGAAGAGAGGAAGAACAAGAGGAGAAGAAGAGAACAAAGGAGAAGGAGAGGCACACTCCTGGGGCCAGAAGCCAGGCAGCCACCAGGCAGCCACCAGGCAGCCACCAGGCAGCCACCAGACAGACGGACAGACATGAGAAGCAGTGAAAGTAAGACAAACAGAAAGAAAGAAAAGGTGAAAAGCCTCGAGGCAAAAGGCAGATAAAGAGAAAGAGGTTAATTTAAGTGAAAAGAGCCAGCCATAAATGAGCCTAGGCTAGGCCAAGCATTCATAATTAATGAGAAGTCTCTGTGTCATGATTTGGGAGCTGGTTGGTGGTCCAAAAAGAAAAAGCCTGGTGCAGTAGGCTGACTTTTCTTTGGGCCTCCATCTCACAGATAATGACACAGAGACTTATTTATTATGAAAGCTTGGCCTTACTTAGGCTTTCCCCCAACTAGCTCTTATAACTTAAATTAACCTGTTTCTACTAATCTACATTCTGTCGTGTGACTTGGTTACTTTTCTTGTCTGTATGTCCAACTTCTTCAGTGTCTTGCTGATGTCACCCCACTGGCCTCTCTCTTATTTATTTATTTATTTATTTATTTATTTATTTATTTATTTATTTATTTATTTATTTATAAAATTACACTCATGATATTAATCACATTTGTGGTATTCATAGATTACATTCGAAGTATTCATTCAATTATATATATATATATTTAATTTTAAATGTCGAATGTCATTTCTTGAAGGGGATAGCAGGTCTTAAATACAGGCTTACAGCACAATGGGAGGACCCCGGAGGGCAGAAGTTCACTACTGATGTTTTACAATCTTGCATCTAAGCTGTTAACACCCATTATTCAGGATACACAGACAAGGAACTTCCCTTAAGCATTCAGGAGGATGGAACCTGGCAGGGAATTAGCATTGGAAGGATATCAAAGTCAAGGTCCACAAGCGAGGCAACAGTTACCCAAAACGGGGGCCAGGGCCCTGCAGGTCCCCCTTTTATTAAAAAATGAGCTTCTGACTTGGGTTGTGTGGGATGTCAGCAGGTCACCTTACCCGTCATGGAGACGCCTGCCAGGCCACACAGGCGCTCTGTCTTAGGTTGGTGAGTGCCCCCCAGGCATTATCCATCTCTGAATACTCATTATCATACCGGCTCAATCGTGTGTGACCACTGGCCTGTCTCATGCACCTAGATTCATCCCAAGTTTCTCTCTCTGCCAGGAAGTCTCACCTCTTCTCTCCTGCCTAGCTATTGGTCATTCAGCTCTTTATTAAACCAATCAAAGTAACACATCTTCACACAGTATAAGGAAATAGCCCACAACAAAAGAGTCCTTTATGAAAATTGGTTTTTAAAGAATGAGAACTCTGGATATATCAAGTCACTTGTGATAAATTCTTAGTTTTGTGACTTGTGGTTTTTGGGGTACCATTTCCTAATCTGTAAAACCAAAGGATGCAAAATGGATGATTGTTTTTTTTTTTAAGTCCATATCAAAATCAAACATGGAGCTTTTATAACACAATAATTTCTATACTCATTAAACTTCAGAATTTCTGTGTTTTAAAGTTGGAAAAATATATAGATAACTTAATGCAGCAGATAAAAAAATATTTAACTTTTTGTTTGTTTTTATGAAGCAGGGTCTTAGGTAGCTAAGGCTTACCCTGAACTCCCCATGCAGCTGAGGATAACCCTGAACTCCTGATACTCCCATCCACCTCACAATTGCTAGGATGATAGGCCCATGCCACCACACACTGCTTAGTTAAAAATTTCAACTTGATATATAAAGGGAGATGGCACAGTGGGTAAACGTGTTTGCTGCTGAGGACCTGAGTTTGGTCCTTGGGACCAATATGGTGGAAGAAATGACCATCTGCTACAGGTGATCCTCTGGCTCCACACGCATACTGCGGCATGTGCATGCATGTGCATGTGTACAAATAAAGAAATGTAGCTAAAAACATATATCTATCTCAGGGTGTTTAAATGTAGCTCAGGTTGACCTCAAACACATAATTCTCCTGAATGCCAGGATGACAGGGACACGGACATGGCTGTCTCTTAAAATGATACTATAGACCACGTCTAGACAAATGCTCTACTTACCCACACAGTGAAATTTATAGTTAATAGAAGACAAAGGTGTTTTGAGATTCCATTGGCTCAGTTTCACCATCACACAATGTTGCACAAATGGCCCATGAGAAAAATCATCATATGATTTTTTGCCCTCAGTCTAACTTCCGTCTTAATCCATAGATATAGAAGCACTGATTTATGATCTGGGCTGACTTTTAAGCAGACCAGATCAACTTAGAAGGGAAAAGAACACATGCTTTGGCATGTCAGTTGCAAGGTGTTTTATGGACCAAGTCTCACCCATCATGTAGTGAATGATTGGCATCTAAGTGAGGTTGTACAACACATACTCCTAAGTCTCACCAGTGGCGGGTTTATTGGACAAGCAAAGGTATTTAGGTGAATTTTAAGCTTTCATTATATTTATTACATCTTTGCGTTAAGTGGAAGAGACAACTTTAGGGGAAGCCCTTTCACCTTATTTCCTGGTCACGAGTCTCTTCAGTGCTCCCTTTACATCCTTGTTTCTCAGTGTGTAGATGACGGGGTTCAACATGGGAGTTACCAAGTTGTAAAAGAGGGTCAGAAATTTCCCTTGGTCCTGAGAAGCTTTGTGTCCCGGTTGCATATACATATAGATGATATTCCCATAGAACAAGGAGACTACGGTGAGGTGGGACCCACAGGTATTGAAAGCCTTCCTCCTTCCCGAGGCCGACTTGATCCTCATCACTGCTAGAGCAATGTAGCTGTAGGAAACCAGGATGAGAGTCAGGGGCACCAGTACTATTATCACCGACAAGAAGAAAACAGTGCTTTCCACAGCCACAGTATCCACACAGGCAATTTTTATCAGAGCTGGCATCTCACACAGGAAGTGCCTCACCTGACATCTGCCACATCGTGGCAGCTTCATGGTGACAGGAGACATGACCAGGGAGTTGAGGAGTCCAACACTCCAGGCCACAGATACCAACCTCCAGCAGAGCTGAGAATGCATGATGACTGAGTAGTGAAGAGGCTTGCAGATTGCAGTGAATCGGTCGTAAGCCATGACAGCCAGCAAAACACACTCAGTACCTCCTAGGCCTAGAAACATGAACAGCTGGACGGCACAGCCAGTGTAACTGATGGTCTTGTCCTGGCCTCCCAAGTTGAAGAGCAGCTGAGGGATGGAACTGGTAGTGAAGCAGAGATCAAGGAAGGATAAGTTGGTGAGGAAGAAGTACATGGGAGTGTGGAGGCAGGGGTCCAGATGGGAAACTAAGATAATGACAATGTTGCCCACTAAAGTCACGAGGTAGAAGATGAGGACAAACACGAAGAGGATGGACTCTAGCCTGGGTCTGTCTGAGAAGCCCAGCAAGATGAACTGTTCCTGGCAGCTCTGGTTGATCATGGTATCAGTGGTTAGTACACGTCTTCAGGAAAGCTATGGGAAACACATCAAGTTCATGAGAGACAAGCAGAGCCATCTGTAGAGGGACGGGACCCCAAAGAATCATGCATCATTTTAATATCCCAGGAAGACCTAAACAATATCTCCTAGAGATAATATTCTTACTGGCTTTTTTCTTTCTTTTTGGATACCAAAGATATATGGAGCATTATAGAATATTTGAACAATACAGATGTATAGAAAGAACAGGAAAAGATGATGACTCCTGAATAGACCACTGCTGCATTATTGATTCACTTCCTTTTAGTCTTGTCTTAGGTGCATATATAACATACATCAACTCATAGTGTGTTAAAAATTTCATTGTCCGATTTTCTTTTTGAAAAGATTTATTTTGTGTGTGTGTGTGTGTGTGTGTGTGTGTGTGTGTGTTTATGTTTGCCTACATGTATGTAAGTGCATTACCTGTGTGCAGTTTCCTTCAAGTTCAGAAGAAGGTGATCTGCCATGTGGATAGTGGACCAAACCTGACTCCAAACTTCTGAATCATCTCTTCAGCTTCATGTCTGAATTTTCCTTCATTTAATACTGTATCAGAGAATTTGCCTTAGTTTTAAAATTCCACACACAAAAAAACCCCAGTATTTGGTAATTCTATCAGTGTGTTACTTTTTCTGTGTAGTTGTTCACCAAGAATGTTTCATGTGTATTTAAGGTCTAAATAGTTTGTGGACATGCCTATTTTATTGTGCTCTTCCTTCTAAATATATGACAAATGTTTGATCCAAAAGTTATATTGTTCAAGTGTGACATCGTTTGTGAAGAGGGGGGTAAATTCTTCATACTTACAAGCTTTCTGTATTTGAGAAAACATTATTTTGTCACTGAAATCGCATGTCAGAGGTTCTATACAAATTTATCAACAGAGCTCAAAAGCTATTTTTGGCATAATGAAACCAGGTATAATGTCTGATTTAATTTTATTTGCTAGAATTGAAGACACAGCCTTTCAATTTACTCGTCAAATACATGGCAATATACAAATTCTTCCGAAAATGATGGATTCTACTTTACCTTTTTTAAATGCAATTCTTATTCTCTCTTCTTGTAAATACACATTCACCTATATTATTATAAAACTACAAATTTATAGAAACATAATGATGCAAAGTTTTCAGTCACTATTATATGTTAATCTTTCTTCTCTTTATGAATGAACATACAGTTCTTATATATTGAATTTCAATGGACACTTTTTTGAGACAGGAATTCACTGTGTAGCCCTAGCTAGATTGGAACTCAGTTTATAGATCAGGCTGGCTTCTAACTCACAGAGATCAACCTGTCTCTGCCACCGGAGAGCCAGGCTTGGAGGCATGTGCCACCACAATCTGCCAATACTTAGAATTTTAAAATGACAGATGTTTCCAAATAAGCTTGACTTAGAGATTTTAATACATTCCCAGAGACTGCTATCACGTTACCTTGAAAAACAACAGACCTTTTCCAATAAGAGAGAGCTATTTGTTAAATAAAAGATCCAGGGAAACCATTCTTTTGTATTTCAAACTACTGGTTAAATTCAAAGCCATAGATCTAGATTTCATAAATCTTTAAATACATTTAGGTTCCTCTGAAATATCAAAGAAAGGACCCAAATTAAGACACATGAAGACAATTCAACAGCTTGCCATATAGTGAGTTATTACTTGACACCTTGCACTGGTCAATTCCTAACCAGAGAATGTGGTGCAGAAACCAGAGAAATTTGGTTCAATAGTCCATTAAATTAAATGACAAGTTCATTGCTTTGTGAGGCTGACATGATGTTAGAGTGTTCAGTGTGGTCTCTTCCAATTAGAGAACTTTATGGTTCCACCAATAACTACTCTAACTAGTAGCCATGACTAGTTCCTTCTACATAAATCATTATTTCTAGTCATGTAAGTACAAAAAAAAAATCACAGAGTCAAGGAGCCACTTTCATATATCATCTCAGACATCCTGCTCTTCCCACACAGTCATTTACATTTATAAAGTGTCTTGCACAAGATAAACCACGCTACAGATAGCAGTGGTGACTATGATAGATAGGACAGATCAGGTCTGTGTTGTTTTTTTATCAATCAATAGGAGGCCCTGTCCCACGGTATAGGACGTAATCTGAGCAGTGGTAGCAGCAAAGACTGGCTGGTCTTGGTCAGCTTAAATTAGTTACAATTGGCTGGGTGCGGGGGCGCACGCCTTTGACCCCAGCATGTGGGAGACAGAGGCAAGCAGATCTCAGAGAGTTAGAGGCCAGCCTGGTCTACAGAGTGAGTTCCAGGAGCTGCTACACAGAGAAACCCTGTCTCAATAATAATAATAATAATAATAATAATAATAATGATAATGATAATGATAATGATAATGATAATGATAATAACAGTTATTAACAACTGTAAGTGGTCAGAAAAGAAAATTTTGTGTGGAAGTTACATTCTAAATGATCTCAAAAGTTCCCTGCTGATTAAGTGTTGATGCAGCTTTAGGCCAGAGAAGTACAGATTATCCTTCAAACATACAGTTCAAACTTTGGAGCAGATTTATATTGACAAATATAAATATTCAGCAAATATTTGTCAGTTTCCTGTTACATATCCATGTTAGAGATTCAATAATTTTTAAAATAGATAGTAACTGACCTCATTGATTTATGACTAGTAGGAGAAAGAAATTAATCAAAACTCACAAAAATGAATGTATGGTGACTGTCATCTTCATTGAGCCTTTATGAGCGCTGAGTGGTGATCTTTCTGGAACTGCAGTATTTAGCCTCATACCTGAATTTTTAGGACACAAGTATTAAGTGATTTTCCAATGTGTGCACAGCTAGAAGTTATAGATGTGACATTTGAACACAGGCCTGTTTGACTTGAAAGCCACATTTTGATAAACCAGAAAAAAATGTATTAATTAGTTGTACAACTGAAACATTAATCAATGATTATTTAAATAATTATTTAATTAATGTTTTACAATTCATTAATTATTAATTAGTCCTACAACCCATAATGGGCTCCATTAAGGTGAGCAGAGCACTCTGAGTACTTCACTTGATGGTTTATTTGAATTGTCTCTAAAACTTGTTTTCTAAGGCAAATAAAGGATACATAATCATCAATTCTGAAATTGCTGTATTTAAGGGAAAAACTCCCATGCTGAAATGAGAGAAACGACTGCCATGAATTGTTCTCTGACATCCACATGTGCTCTATGGCATGTGTGTACCTGTACATCTGACCTCTGCATGCACACTTTGGCATGTGTGTACCTGTACATCTGACCTCTGCATGCGCTCTATGGCATGTGTGTACCTGTACATCTGACTTCCGCATACGCACCATGGCATATGTGTACCTATACATCTGACCTCTGCATGCACACTATGGCATATGTGTACCTATTCATCTACACCAATGCAATAAATGAATGTAGAAAAAATAAAAAAATTCAGGTATAATTTTTTTTTGTGGTTCTGGTTATTGAGTTCAGAGCTTCAGGTGCAATAGGCCAACACCCCAGCCTTGTAGATGAAATCTGCAAATACTCCAAACAATATTCCCAAGTCAAATACATATCAAGGGCAGTAGAGGACGATGCATGGTGGGTGTTGTGCACACTATTGGTCTTCTTTCCCTTTATTTACCGAGTACTAGTTATCTTTAGATAATCAGTGAGTAGTATGTGCTCAGAATTTTCTCTAGAAATATTTACTAATCAGAGTCTTTATCAGTGATAGGTTTGGAAATGTTGAAGAACTGAGATCACTTTTGACAAGGCAGGAATTAATTACCAGCGAGTGTATGATAGGAGGCGAGGCGAAAGAGAAGTGAGAGGCAGGAAACAGCTGCAGATGTGTTGAGCAAAGTATAGACGTTTAAGCATATCGTGTACGTCATGCAAGCCAAGAACGAGTGGTAGTGGTAGGACTTCCCCTATTACTAATTATGATCCAGCAGCAGATGCCAAGGTTGGTAGACCAAAGGAATCAAGATACATACTTAGAGCTATTAACACCAACAAGACATGAAGACAAAAATTTTGTTCTCAGGGTTTACATTTTGGTGTTAGAAGGTGCTGCATAAACACTTTCCTTTCAATGATAGATTTTCTATACTTTTTATTACATTAACTCTTACCTGTACTGCTTTGACAAAACATGTATTTTAAAATTAATGTAGTAACTTAGATAAGTATATATGTCTATAAAATTTATAATCCAGAGCAGTATAATATGATAAGCCTTACAAAATGCAAGTGAATGTTATTCAAATCCAGACAGGCTTTAACCATGATTTTTCCTCACTAATTGAATGACCCTGAAGTTATGTAACTGCCACATTCTCAATTTTCTTACCTGTGAAATAGGAGAGGGGAAGTGCATATCTTGCAGGATTATTGTAAGGATGATATTTTATAGGAAAGCATGTTGCTCAGAACATTAAGTTATAGAGCAACCATGCAATAAGGATTATTTTTTCTTTTACTCACATTAAATTGTTCTCTGCCATTTTTATTATTTTTACCAATCTGTTCTATTCCATTATATAATAAAATAAAATATTTCAAGATTGAGCTATAGGAAAGTATTAATTGCTTCCAATAGGTCAAATAAAAACCAGCATTAATGACTGTCACTTTGATGGGCACATACCTTCATGGTTTCATACTTGGACACAAAACATACATTGTTTTGAGTGAGATCATCCTTTCCACTAGACTCAAATACCTTTCAGGGCTGATGATTACCAAATCAACAATTAAAGTTTTATGCTGAAGTGCAGACATGGATATTCACCCCTCTATTGAGAGACAAACGGATGGTCAAGAAAGGGTCCACCGTAATTGCCCCAACTTGAGGGGTATCATTTTGGACCCGAGAAATGATACTGAATAGCCGAGAGACCTTGAAAAAGTTACTGAAATATTCTGTGCCTCAAATGTATTATCTGTAAAAGGGGCATACTGACAGTTCTTATTTTGAGAACTTTTTGGAGACCTAATAATAGATAGATGTAAAATAAATGTATTCTCTCAATTTGTTGACTTATTTATTAGGACTTTGTCAGCCCCCTAGGCAAATTTGAATCTAGACATGCCCACCTTTATACCAACCCAGGGCTCATCACTAAAGTGAAAGCAAATTGCTAGGTTCAGGAGACTGAACAATTTTTAAAGAATTATTATGAGAATTTGGGCATGACATGTGTTCTGGTATCTAAGAACATGGGATGGGATGCGTTATGGATGCACTGACTTGGTGAATGTCTCCTATCAGTCTGGGAAGACAATAAAGAGTACTAACCAGTCTGCTTAAGCCAGTGGCTCTCAGCCTTCCTATGCCCTTTAACACAGTTCCTCATGTTGTGGTGACCCCCACCCCCACCCATAAGATGATTTTCATTGCTTCTTCATTTGCTGCTGTTATGAGTTGTAATGTGAATATCTGACATGCAGCCCCTGTGAAAGGGTCTTTGGAACCTCATAGGGGTCGTGACCCACATGAGAACCACCGACTTAAACTCAGTCCAGCTGTGTTGAAAGACAATCCTAGGCAAAGTATATATTCAAAAAAACTTTTGGCTTTTATTATCTGCCTAATAAGACCAACTACTCAGAGTTATTTTAATTACTGTGGATCTATTTCTGGTATTATTCTTGATCATCTGCTGGGATTTAATGAGACTTACCCTAGCATTTTGCATGTAGTGTTTGTGGTGGTCCTCTCCAATCATCTGCGTTACCAAAGCAGTTCACTGAAACCAGACTGTGAGGTCCCCGGGGCTTCTAACTCGAGTGAGCACATTTTTGGCCTATAATTACTAACAGTAGAGAGATGGAGAAAAATGTATTTCAAGCTTCCTTTCACCTGAGCATTAATCCTCTCCTACAATCCCATCTCTTCTCTTTCCCTGCCCCATAGCAACGAGTGGGGATGCTTTCCTTCTCAAGTTTTACATTTTTCTTTTTGCCAGTAATTTCTGATGTAAACAGAATGATTTGTCTGCTTTTTCTATTGCAGTCATTTTCAACAGCTTCTAACAGTTTAGCCAGCTGTAGGTATCCTACTTGTACGGTGTGGAAGACAGGAGTGTCCGAAGAAAGCAGCGCATGCATGTCCGCCATGCATGACTGGCGTGATGCCACGGCTGGGGGCAACAGGACAAACAGGACGCATGCGGTTCTGAGCCTCCTCAGAGTGAGACTGAAAGAAGGGTATGACAACTGTGGTGGAAAGTGTTCCCGTCGAGTAAGTGCAAGATATACAGACAGAGACAAATTATCTAAAGGCCGGGGATGGGGGATCCGTTCTTGGAGGACGAGCTAGCTCAGATAAGAACTTGACCGGCCAGGCAGTGGTGGCGCACGCCTTTAATCCCAGCACTCGGGAGGCAGAGCCAGGCGGATCTCTGTGAGTTCGAGGCCAGCCTGGACTACAGAGTGAGTTCCAGGACAAGCACCAAAACTATACAGAGAAACCCTGTCTTGATACCGAGAGAGGGGCAAAGGCAAGAGAAGCGAGAGGAGATTTTGAGAAGGCTTTGTAATATGGAGTGTGAGGACCAGCGATGGTCCAGCCAAGCTGACAAGGCGCTAGAAGAGAGCGTGTGCATTGGCAGCCCATGGTAAGTTTTGTCTTTAAAGAAAAAAAAGACAGTCACAGAGTGACTCAAAGTCAGCATATGGTTAGAGTTGGAATTTAGGACTTCCTGTGCTGTGCCTCATTGACCTTGAAGTACAAGATGTCTGCTGTCACCGACACAAAACTGCGGTGGTCTGCTGCGGAAAAAGAGCCCCTAGAAAGGCTGGGGAGCAGGTGACTAAGCCACACTAGACAAAGAATCCACAGCCAGGAGCACTTCTCAGGCAGGAAGGAAAGGGCTGGTGGGGCCGGAGGTTTGTCTGGTCATCGCACAGTTGTCAAATGAGATGTGTACACAGAAGGAAAAGAGAAAATTCAACTTTTGGGTAACAATGAGGTTCATTTGGGAGCCAAGAGAGTACAAAATTTCTTAAAGATTCTGGATTCCGCCGGGCGGTGGTGGCGCACGCCTTTAATCCCAGCACTTGGGAGGCAGAGCCAGGTGAATCTTTGTGAGTTCGAGGCCAGCCTGGGCTACCAAGTGAGCTCCAGGAAAGGCGCAAAGCTACACAGAGAAACCCTGTCTCGAAAAACCAAAAAAAAAAAAAAAACAACAACAACAAAAAAAAACCAAGATTCTGGATTCCTCTAACATTTCTAACTTTTCTTTTTAAAATTTATTTCTGTTTTTAAGTGTGTGTGTGTGTGTGTGTGTGTGTGTGTGTGTGTGTGTGGTGTGTGTGCAGGTGCTTGTGGAGTCTAGCTCTCCTGGATCTGGAGTTACAAACAGTTATGAACTACTCCACATGGGTGCTGGGAACACAACTCAGGTCCTGTGGAAGGGTAGCAAACGTGCTTAACCACTGAGCCATCTCGACAGGCCCTTGTTTCTTTGAGACAGGGTTTCACACTGTAACTCAGGCTAGCCTAGAACTCAACTACTTAGCCCAGGCTGGCTTTGAACTCATGACAATCCTCTTTCCTTAGCTTCCCAATTGTTAGGATTACAGGAGTAAGCCACCATGCCCAGCTCATTTCCAACTTTTCAAATCATTGATATTATTTAGTATATTTTTCATGATATTTAAACATGAAAGTTAGAGAATTTTAGTATAACTTTGTGTTCCTGGTATCATCATCCATATCTGATGGATATGCAGAATTATGCTTTTTTAAATTAAAGATGTAGACAGGCTGACTTTGAACTCACAATGATGCACCCTAGGATTAGACTCATGAAGTGTGCTGTCTAGACCTTCTGTAAGGTATCCTGGGATCTGAACTCTAATGACTGGAGATTTCTAAACATGATTTTGTCAATTGCTTCAAGTGTCTATCTAGATTCTGCTTTCATGATGAACTTACCAAGTGATTCTCAACCTGTGGGTCGCGACCCTTTGGGGTAATTTATTTGATATCCTGCATATCAGATATTTACATCATGATTCATAACAGTAGTAAAATTACAGCTATGGAGTAGCAATAAAACAATTTTATGGTTTGGGTCACCACAACATGAGGAAATGCATTAGAGGGTCGCAGCATTAGGCAGGTTGCGAACCACTGATCTATCCTGTCTCTATTACCAGCTATGTTTAAGATTATGCTCTACTCTAGCATTGGTGTCCTTGGTGGATCCCTACCTACTCACTTTCTTCCCTAACCACTTCAGAGAACAGACCATAATAGTATACTAAAGTACAGCTGTCAGTCTGATTTTTATGGTTGATAGATAAATAAACCAAATGAAGAAAAACTGTTAGTTACTTTTAAAAAATAAAGCAATAAGGGATTCGCATGCTACTTGCCTCCTCTAATCCATATGTCAGCAATTCTTTCTTCTTCTTCTTCTTTTTTTTTTTTTTTTTTTTTTTTTTTTTTTTTTTTTTTTTTACTCTGCTCTGGGTCATTTTCTCCTGATAATTAGTTCTAGTCCTAGGAAGCTTGCCAGTGGTCTCTGTTCCTGGGGGATATTCTCCCTTCTGTACCTTCACTTTACAACTTGCACGGACAGATCTCACAAGATGGTCATTCTGAGTGAGCAACCACTCACCAAAGAAATGCATGGTTTCCATCTACATCCTGACCTCAGGACACTTAGATTCTCAGTGATGCTGAACTCAGGCAGAGAGGCAGGATTCTCACTAAATCAGTGCCCCTTTGTCATTGGTGACGTAGCCCTGAAGCCTTTGTGGGCTTCAGCACACTCCATACCAGGAGTATGAGAGGAGGTCCAAAGACTCCTAAAGAAAGACACTGAAGTAGGGGAGACAATTTATAGCTAAATTTTTTATAAAACACAGATTGGAGAACTAAAAATGTCTCATTCTCCTCACCGAGGCCTTTGGGAATATGCGCTCCATTGTAGCAATTAGAAAAGTTTGCTGTTCTGTCCAGAAAGACCAGTGGGACATAGCTAAGAAAACTTTCAACATTATATTTCCTTTAGACTGTGAGCATACTTGGTGGGGAAACTTACTTTGAATAAGATATGTCACAGTTTTAGCTTTATCAAGGCTGAAGAGACCTACCCAGGCCTGACTAAAAGCTCTGTGCTCCTTTAGATTCCAGAAGTACTTTTACATTTCAAATTTTTGTGATGATTTCAAATTATGGTATATATTTTATTGATCTTATTGACAAAAATGAATTCTTATCAGGAGCCAATAACCATGACAAGTGGAAACATTTACTTGATGGAAATAGCAGTACATATTCATAGTTTGATTTAAATCTGTTAACTTTTTTGTTTTATGAAAAACAGCAAAGTTGAATTCCTATATGAAAATATTTAATTCAGTAGTTAATTATACAAAAGCAATTGGATATTCAAGTCTGTCCTTTAGGGAGCACATAGACAGTTTTATGAATAATTTTATTAAATATTCAAAGAACAACTAATTTCCATGATAATTCCAAATCATCAAAATATGAGAAACAATAAATAAAGAAAGAAAATATATGCATCTAAATTATGCATGCATATGTAGTTGAGTATTATTTACTGGACAGACATGTTGACATGATATCTGGCTTTATGAAAGAGCACTAGAAAAGCATGCAAGAAACTAGACATCCTGTTTCCTATGAATCATCCTGACAGTGTTGTCAGGCTAAGATCATATAGGGTAAAAAAAGCACAAGTTTTATGAATGAGTTTATCCCCAAAGCAAAGAGAGCTACAGGTACAGGATTGGGGATGGGGCTCAATTGGTGGAGCACTTGCCTAATATTGACAAAGCCCCGGGTTTGATTCCCAGTGCGATGTAATACTGCATGTGGTGATGTGCTCCTGTAACCCCAATACTCAGGAGGTAGAGGCAGGAAGATCAGAAGTTCAAGGTCATCCTTTACTATGTGTAGTGAGTTTGAGGGCAGCCTGGACCACATGAGACTTTGCAAAAAATAAAAAGTAAGATCTAAAAATAAAATTTAATGTTTTCACAGATTAAAAGTAAGAAAAATTGTAGAACATATATTTCTTAATAAAAACTAGTCTCCGTATAAATATTTACCTTCTATCTTTACTTTCTTTGTGTATATATATATACATATATATGTATATATATAAATGCACATATGCATATAATTTTGTATGTATAACACACACTTTATATATAGTATGTATTTATTATATATATATTTGGTATATAATTTAAAGACATAAAAATTCTTTCTTGCTTTTGTGTATGTGTATGCTCATGCTCATTTGTGTGTAAAGACCGGAGGTCAAGGTTGAGTGTCTTCTTTAGTTGCTCTTCAAGTTACTTTATGAGACAAGGTCTCTCACTGAACCTGGAACTTCCTAATTCAACTGGCTGGCTAGCAAGCCCCATAGATCTTTCTGTCTCTGCCTCCCTTGGGCATTGCCTGTTATGAAGTTTTTTTTTTTTTTAACATAGGTTCTGGGGACTCAAACTTTCCTGCACCCTGGAAAGTTAAGTCTGACACTAACTTATGATCTATACCATGAGTATAGTGTCTCAGAGTCAGAAAAACACAGGCAAGTTACAAGAAAACTCCTTTGAATGGTGCAATCAACAGATGAGGGATCAATACTGTCAACACAGAACTCAAAGTTTGCATTTTGATGTGTCCTCCAATATCCAGAGATCATAACTTTGCCCTTGAATTACATTTTAAAATTTAAGAAAGTACATACTACAGTCAACTTTATGTACACTTTGCAAGTGTGAGAAAGTGTAAGAGAAGAATAAAAATAATTGAGAAAATAAAAATCCCAATCTTTAAAAATAACTATGATGACATACTTGAAAAAGCCAAACAATTTTATTGCTCAAACTATTAGAATTAATGATCATTCAAACAAATAACAAATCTGTTGCTGCTGCTGTACATAAATCCTTATAAGTTCTTATGGCTCAACGTCTATTGTAAATACAGGCATAGTCACCTTGGACAAACAGAACCCCCTTTCCCTAGTTTCTCAAAGTAGCCCACTTAGGTGTCTGCCTCACACCATCTCATCCTGGTGACTGACTTAACTGGTTCCCTTTGCCCACTGCATAGAATGACAAATATCTAAATGATCATTTTTGCAGAGAAGAGCATTTATTCACTAAGTAGACAAGTTTGTGGACACAGGAGACCAAGTCTCAAACTTCCCTACCTCAGGATAGGGTTTGGGATTGTGGTGGCTTGAATGAGGATGGCCCCCGTGGACTCATGTACTTAAATGTTTGATCCTCAGTTAGTAGAACTGTTTGGGAAGGATTAGGAGGTGTGGCCTTGTTGGAGGAGTTATGTCACTGGGGGAGGGCTTTGAGAATTCAAAGGCCCATGCCAGGCCTGCTGCCTTCAGATCAGGATGGAAAACTTTCAGCTACTGCCCCAGCACCACACCTGTCTGCTTCCCACAATGATGACCACAGACCAACCTTTAAAACTGTGAGCAAGCCCCCAGTTAAATGCTTTCTTTGGTAAGAATTGCCTTGGTCATGGTGTCTCTCCACAACAATAGAACAGTGACTAAGACAGACCTATTTATGGGATAAATAATGAGGGGGGCTTGGGAATGGGGGTAAGGTGGGTGATTTGAGATGAGGAAGAACGAAACAGTGAATGGCCTGTGCTTATATGATAAGTCCTCACAGAGCCAGGTATGACTGTGGGTACCACAATCCCAATGTTGGGAGGCTGAGGCAGGAGAATTTAAGTTTGAGGCCAGCCTGCACTATCTAGTAAAATCTTGTATCAATAAAAGACCTTCGCAGTTTTAACAGGAGGTTTATACAGACAATGGTTTATACAGACATGCATCAGCATGATCTAAGGTGGAGTTTCCGGCTTGCTGACACCAAGGAGGTCATCTACCAGACACATGTGTAGGCCCAATGAGCATAGATGCTTTCAACAAAAGTGACCTTTAAGTCACTAGAAAGTGATTTAAGCAACTGTTATCATCATGACTCAAATACCACGACACTAATAATAGATTGCTCAGCTGTCCAGTCCCCCAAATCAGCAATTTAAAAAGTCAACTAAAAGGAAGTAAATGCAAATGCTGTTCAATCTACAAGGTTTATTTGGGTTTTCTTTTGATTTCATGACTACACACTGTGATACAGACATTACCCACGTGACTCATCCCTCTGCTCCCAATCCTAACTGGATTGCCTGCAGCCTCCACCTTTCATTATCCTCTCTATGAGGCTCAGACCTATTTGCTTGAAATCTGCCAATTAGACCTCTTCAATAGAGCTTGTTTGGGGTATACCCTCAATGCCTGTAAAGGTGTCTGGTGGCTTATCTTCTTACTAGGATGGATCCTCCATTCCAGTAGGTTCTGTCATGCATGCTGCCTTCCTCTGACAAGCGATAACAGCTTTCATTATTTCATGTGCTTTATTGGATTGCCTCTTCTGTGTCTCACAGACCAAAACATTTGCAGCTAACTTCCCTCTTAGTCAAGAATCCTAGAGGTGGTTGCCTTGGCAGGAAAAACTGGACCCAAGTTGGATAAGAGCCACACTTCTGACAATGTCAACAGATTTTCTGTGAGAATGCTCCCAGGCTATGGATTGGATTCTTAGGCATCAGGCTACCCACTAGGATAGCATATAAAAGATATACTATAAACACTAAAGAATTCTCTAGAGCCCTGTCCTCAGTAGGAAACCTGTGGGAAGGGAACAGGGAGGGGTGGGAAGTACATCAGTTTGACCCTTCGTCCTCAGGACCACACCAAGGAAAATAAGAACCAACTTCCTCAAGTTGTCCTCTGACCTCAGTGTAGGCTGAGGTGTTCCCACACACGTTCACACTCACAACAACAATGATAATTAATAATAATAATAAAATGGAAAGATGAAATGTTATTAAGAAAAGTAAAAATGATAACCATTAGCTTTGACAAATACTTGAGAGCTACAGAATATATTTTAATCTTCGAAGAGAAGTCTGTTTAATTTCTATCACATGCATTTATATATTAATTTCCATTTCAATGAAACTTCACTATAAGATATTTATTAATAAATTTATCCTTTGACAGTTTCATTCATGACCAATGCAGTCTGATTACTTTCACGTCTACCTTGTCTCTGAGCTGGCTCCCTTCTTGTCAAAGTTCCACCGTCACCTCTGTCTCAAGCCCCTCCCTCACATTCCCACCTTTTTGCTTTGTTTTGGGATTGACTGAGTTTAACCAGGGCCATTTGTATGACCATGAGTTTGGAAGTGTCCATGAGTACACAATTCAATACAGTGACTGTCTTCCCTGCAGCATACATCAGTAACCAATAGTTGCTCTGGGAGGGGCGGGACATCATAAACCCCTCCCCCACTGATTGTTGACAGGTACTCCTCAACCACATGAGTCCATGACTGCAAAGACCATCGTCATACCCAGAAGACAGTGCTTCACAGTCCTGCGTGTCATCAGATCTTACATTCTTTCTGCTCCCTCTCACCATTGAAAAACTGTTTCCAGGTCATCCTGGGCTACATATTGAGTTTTAGGACAGCCATGGCTACATATTGAGTTTTAGGACAGCCATAGCTATAAAGTGAGAGCCTGTCTCAAAGAACCCAAACCAATTAAAATAAACAACAATCACCACAAAACATAATGAATGCCTCAAAAGGATAGTACCTAGAGAAAACCCTCACAATAAATGACCAATCTCTGACGTACTTTACCACATCCTACATGGCTTGGGTCCTGAACCCTGATTAGGGGTGAGCAGGAAATGAAGAAAGGCCAGATACAGACACATGTACGGAAAAGCTGGGGAGGGTAGGATGTGTGTACTCTGATGAAGTGGCATCTACTACCACTGAAACCTGGAATCTCAGTGTGTTCATTATGTCTAGCCAGGGGCAGGGAATGGCTAGCCTCCACAGGAGTTGTCTTAGGTGAGCAGTCTCAGGTGATAAGCTTTGGAAGGAGGAAGCTGCAGTTGCTAGTGTTGATACACACTGGTCACTCAATTGCACTCAGACCCCAGAAGAAAGCTTTGCCATCCCTCTGAGCCTGACTCATATTGGGAATGGCTTTTCTAATTTCCCATGGGTCTGAGGCCCTGGAGTCCTTGGCCTGGCCATGTCCATGCCAACAATACACATTTACTCAGGGCTTTACTCACACGGGGTTTCTTTTGTAGTTTCTTACAGTACTTACACGTTTTCATTTTCTTTTCTTCAAAGCGACTTTTCTCCCTTAAAACATCTGATAGACCTAGTTTCCTAGGTCCAAAATGTACTTTAGCAAAAAGGTGAGATTTGATCTGTCCAAACAAGAACATTATAGTAATAACAATAATGAAATTCTAACTTTTATTACATTTTATTGTTTTTATTGTGTGTGTTGAGGGGTGTGCCTGTGGTAGTCAGAGGACAACTTGCAGAAATTGATGCTCTCTATCATGTGGGATCCAGGAGCGCTTTTACCCTCTGAGCGATCTTACTGGCCTGAAACTCTAGTTTTTGAAGAACACTCTCATGTAAGCCATGTAAGGCACACTTAGAAGTCATACATTCATCTTTGTTTCTGATCTCAGTGTGGTACAATTGAGGGTGAGTTAGAGAGGTGTATCTACAGTAGGAACTCGAAGGTGGGTTTCCTGAGAAGGCTGCTTCTTATCCCAAATACGTCGTGGGAAGAATGGCTGAAAGCATGGGGGTGGAGGCCAGCTATCTAAACAGACCAATAGAGGGAAAGAAATAGCCAACATAAATATTCATGCCAGGGTCTGTTCAGCCAACTTCCTGCTTTTAACTTCTCCCATCCCAAACGTATGAAGCTGTTATTTCCCCCTTTTCCTGTGGCTTGCTCTTCTGTCTTTCCTGATTGCTCAATTCTTTGTTAGTGCCAGGGAACAAATTCAGCAATCCCTTTGACAAACACAGACAGTCTCATTACATAACCACACAAAAGAAAGAGTCAATTTTATTAATCTTAATAAGAGCTTCATTCCAGAATTCCAGATAGTCCTTCATTTCTGAATTAATTACAGCTCACAGCCTGAATAAGTTATTTTGTCATGCCACTCACCAAAGAGGAGCTGATAACCTCTTCTGACCTATTAGAGCACCAGGCACACATACGATGCACACACACACACACACACACACACACACACACACACACACACACACACATCTAAGACAACAACAAAAAACATTCCAACATGTCCTGTGAATTCATAGCAACTTCCATTCATTTTCAGTTTTTATTAGTTAATGAATTTGTATTTTGGGTATATAGTTTCAGGTAGCCTGGGTCAGAATCAAACTCACGATGTAGCCAAAGATAGTTCTGAATGTCTGATCCTCCTGCCTTCACCTCTTGGGTTCTGGGATTGGAGGAGTGCATCACCACCAGACCTGTATACGGCAGTATCTGTTTTATAAACCTAGAACGGGGGCTGACAGTTGGGCAAGAGCAGATCAGGGCATTTTGAAAAGTCAGAACAAGGAAACAGCATTAAAAAAAATAAACGAAGGCTGCTAACACTAGATCATTTTATGTTACTGAGAAAGCTTGGCTCCTTTGTGGTTCCCCCAGGGTCCATATGGTGCAGGCATGGGCCCTGGGATGGTGTCTTAAGTACTTTGGTATTGATGTAATAAAACACCCTGACCAAGGCAACTTACAGAAGACAGGGTTTATCTGGACTACAGTTCCAGAGGGGTAAGAGTCCCTTACTACCGTGGTGGGCAAGGATGGTATCTGGGAGAGCAAGCAGAGAGCTCACCCACAGTGACGCACTTCCTCCAGCAAGGCCGCGTCTTCTAAGCCTCCTAGAACAGCACCGACAGCTGGGGACCCTGTATTCAAATGCTCGAGACTTACAGGAGATACATGCTATTCTTGGGACATGGTGACCTCCCAAAGGTGGGCCCTAGTCGGAGGTCTTTAAATGGCAGTGTGTGCACTCTTGGAGGGACAGTGGACTTGGAAGAGTCCCTTGCTTCCCACTAGGTGAGCTGTTTCTCTGCATCTTATGTTTCTCTTGTGATGTTAAATTACTTAAAGTGATGGAACAAAACAGTCATGAACTGAAGCCATTAGTCCAAATAAACCCATTCTCCTTCTGTGTTGATTGTCTCGGGCTTTCTAGTCACAAAGAAGTGGTTGATATGTTATTTTTTGTAAGGGTTAATGCAGAATGGATTCCTAATTCACTCAGATTGATGGAACATTTGTGGTTTCAGAAAAAACTGGACTGTTTTGGGATTTAAACAAAAATTGGGTTTCATTATTCGGCACAACAGAAATGACTCCCTTTTTTGTATTTGGTCTGCTCTGCTGGGGCCCAATGATGGAACTCAGTCCACGATAATGGCCCCTCATGAGTTCATTTGACATAAACTTTATTTAATACAGGGAAAGCGTTGCAACAGCCTATGGTTGCCTCTGGCAGATCAAGCATTAGACCTCAGCCTGGAGCTGAACTCTCAGTTATAAAAGCATCATAAAATTAAACTGTAAAATGGCAATACATTAGTGGAAAAATTACTGGTAGTGAGTAAAAATTGTAATTTTCCACGAACAGAATTAAAAAACCCTTTAGTCTTCTATGTAACTAATAACAATAGCTTTACGATAAATGAACAAAATAAGAGTTTTAGAGAAAGATTAGAAACTCATCTTCAGGGCTAGAGAGATGGCTGAGTGGTTAAGAGCACTTGGTGCTCTTGCAGAGGACCCTGGCTATGTTCCCAGCACCCACATGGTGGTTTACAGCTATCCTTAACTTCAGTTCAAGAGGAGCTGATAACCTCTTCTGACCTCTTAGAGCACCAGGCATGCATATGATGCACACACACACACACACACACACACACACACACATACACACACACACATACACACACACACATACACACACACACATACACACACATACACACACATACACACACACACACACACACACACACACACACACACACACACACAAATCTAAAACAACAACAAAACATCCCAACAACCACCCCTTTCATCTTCACAGTGGAAGACATTTATAATATTTCTGTGAATGATAGATTGGTCAACTAAATAAATACTATTAAGCAGTTATTTTAAGTTATATTTTCTCTTATATATTTTATTACAGAAAATTTAAAGCATGAAATAAGAGTTTTAAGAACAGCCTATGGCATTTGGCAGCGACTGCATTTACATAATAAAAACCTCACCAAGTTTATGAGTGATCTCACGGCAAATTCTCAGCATGGAGTAAGATAGACTATGATTGTCTGGTATAAAAATTCTCCACCAGGAGCGTTTTCTACGAAGTATCGACTCCTTGCTTGGGGTCATAACTAGAAGCAGAATGAAAATCTTGCATCTCTGTCTTCATTTTGCACTGTCTCCATTGGGTCACACTCTTACTTCTGCATGTAAACATGCTCAGAGACTATCTACCTACAAGCCAGTGATGCCTAGCCTAGTCCTTCCGCCTTGAAGGCTGAGAGCACAGAGAAGCATTGTTGTAAACCTACACTTACCCTGGATTTCAGAACAGTAAGGTCTCCAAGACAGGGCTGACTAACCACCACTAGGATGAGAACAATTCTTTGTGAGGCAGTACCCTGGAACAGGCCTTTTAGTAACCAAGTTGGTCCACTCAGAGATCACCACAAAGATTCTCCTCTTCATCCTCCTTGTCCTCTTCTTCCTTATTTTCTTGTTCATCTTAAAAATTCTTATTTTATGTGTGTGAATGTGTTGCTGGCAGGTATGTCTATGTATTGCATGCATGCCTGGTGTCCTTGAAGGTTAGAACATGTTAGATCCCCTGGAACTGGAGTTATGGACAATTTTGAGCTATCATATGGGTGCTGGGGACTAAACTTGGGGTCTCTGTAAGAGTAACACGTTCTCTTAGCTGCCGTCACCTCTCCAGCTCCAGGGACCACTTACTATGAAACTGTTTTGCAGGAATGGAGCGGAAGCAATCATGGGCAGGACCAGGACTTTAGTTATTTAGACCTCTTGTCCATGTAACAGTTCTTCCCCTGTTTAAACCTAAAACTCATATCAGAATTTCAAGGTAAACTTGGAGCCAGTGGACTCATTCATATTTCTTCTTCCTTGGTGTGAACTGGCTAAATCTGCTTTCCACCATGACTTGGCTTTAACTGGTGGGATGGGGTGTGGAACTGAGCCTAGCTGGTTGGGGCTGCAGGAACCAGAGCTTTTTGAGCATGAAAACTCCAGGTGTAATTCTTCTGTGCACTCAACTTGCTGCAGACAGGAAGTTTAGGGTGCTGTTTTTTTTTTCTTTTACTCTTTTGATGGGCCAGCTCCCACATAAATCACACACGGAGGCTTTATTCTTAGTTATAAAAGCCTGGCCTTAGCTTGACTTGTTTCTAACAAGCTATCTTTTGCCTCTGGGCTTTTACCTCTTCTTACTTCTGTAATCTTACTTTCATTCTTACTCCATGGCTGGGTGGCTGGGTGGCTGGCTCCTGGAGTCCTTCTCCTTCTCTAGCTCCTTTTTTTTTCTCCCAATTTTTTCTTCTATCCTTTCTTCTGCCTCACATTGGCCATTCAGTTCTTTATTAGACCATCAGGTGTTTTAGACAGGCACGGTAACACAGCTTCACAGAGTTAAACAAACGCAACATAAACAAAAGTAACACACCTTAAAATAATATTCTACATTTCCCCCTTTTTGTCTAAATAAAAAAAAGGTTTTAACTTTAATATAATGTAACTACATACAACAAAACAGTTATCAAGTAAGAATCAATTTACATTTAGCAAATTCAGAGAAAGCACTCCACCATTCATCCATCTTAGTGACTCCAAAGTTTTATACATAATTTACTTTCTATCATAAGTACGAAAAACTGGAACTATAACTATCTAGTCTTCAACTCCATCAAAGGCCCAGAAGGATGTAATATTATCTAACAACAAAGACATTTGGCTGCCTGGACTGTCACTCAAAGTTCCTCTGCAACGTTGGGGCATCCATCTTCAGCATACGGGCCTAGAGTATCTGGCAGACTTTTCTATGAAGCAGGAGTTTTGAACTGTCCTGCCTTTTTTTTGGTGAAGTTCCGCTGGCTTTTTCCTGTGTGTCCTGCATGTCCAGTCTTCACAGCACATTGTCAGCAGTCAAAAGAAAGAGCAGTTTCTTTGCCCAGTGGCTAACCTTGCCACAATGAAAGCAAACTCCATAAGGAGTTTTTTTCAGCGCCCATCATCTTCTCTGAAGTAAATTGGTGCTGCCAAGAGCAGATTGTGGGAGGCCAGCTCCTACCTTTTCCAGGGTTCCTATGAGGAAGAGAAAGGGATAAGAAAATATTAGATAGAAAGAAAGCAAAGAGGAGAAAGACAGAAATGCAGGATAGCTTCAGGAGGACCTGGGTCAATACCCAACGACCTTTTCCATTTATTCAAAAGGCTTTTTATAACAAGGCCAAGGGGCAGGGCAAAAGACCTCCCCCTTGCTATATCAAAACTCACTGTACAGCCAAGTGTAGACCCTTCCAAAAACCCGGTACACATGCCTGTGGACAAATCATCCTATTACGCAGCCCTGCTCGGTAAAGCAAGCTCAGATTCTCTGACCTTGAGTAATTTGGGCCTCCACAGCAGATGTGCCTCATTGTCACAAAAAACTTTAAGTTAACAAAACATTTTAAATTCCATATTCTGTTGGGGAATATTATTGTAAGATGTGTTACTTTTGTTTATGTTGCATTTGTTTAATTCTGTGAAGCTGTATTACTGTGCTTATGTAAAATACCTGAAGGTCTTATAAAGAAATGGCCAATAGCAAGGGAGGAGAAAGGACAGGCAGGGCTGGCAGGCAGAGAGAACATATAGAGGGAGAAATCTGGGAAAAAGAGAGAAGGAGCCAGAGGAGGAGGAGGAGGACTCCAAGGACCAGCCCCCCAGCTACACAGCAAGCTGCTGAATAAGAAACAAAGAAACAAACAGGAATAGAAAAGAAAAAGCCCAGAGGCAAAAGGTATACAGGATAATGTAAAGTAAAGAAAAGCTGCCTAGAAACTATGCCAAGCTAAGGCCAGGCATTCATAATTAATAATAAGCCTCCGTGTGTGATTTATTTTGGAGCTGGGTGGCAGGCCCCCAAAGAGTAAAAGAGCACACCTCCCCAATAACAATATTCTATAGGTCTTTGAAGTACTTGAAGAATATCTATCTAAAATATATCTATTTAACCTAGAAAACATACCTAACATATCTACAAATTTGATCTTTACAAATGATCGGTGTACCTACTGACCTATGTTTCTTGATTGTTCTATGTAATTTATAATAATAGCTTTCAAAAACTAGAACTTCACCCTACATTTCCAAATGAACTACATAGGCACAATACCTCAAACAAAAATAGAAACATACATACAATATGTTGTTACAAAAAAATCTTAAATTTTTATCAATATACAAAAATCCTTTAAACAAGAGTAGAAACATATATATAATGTAACAAAAATAACTTTAAATTTGTATCAATATTCTATATTCCCCTGAGTGATAAAAAACATCCATAACCCACCAAATAACCAAAAACCACCCACATCCCCAACTCTTGGGAATGTGGGCAGTTTTCTCCATACTGCTTCCTGCTTTCTGTGGACTAAGTATCTTTAGGGTCCCAGAGAGAAAATCTGAGATAATGGCCAAGTCCTGGGAAGACCAGCTATAACCTTCGCTAATAGATATCACCTTTCTATCTAGATATCAGGAGGTCGCCCTTCATCACATCTGATCCATGTTATTCCTGAAGGAATCCACAGCCTCTCATCTCATGTGGGGACAAAACTCCAAAGCATTTTTGATTTCCATTTGACAAATATATTTTTTGACTTTTTAAAAGTTAAGACATTCCTAAAGTATATAGGCTGGTTTATTTCAAGAATCCCTCTTTCAATCCCAGGTCTCTTTGCAGCTGCCTTTGCTTTTCAACAATCAAAAAATTTAAAGTCAACACAATAACATACAGGATCCAGACTCCCTATGTATTTTTCATCTGAGGTAGCTTTTTTTCTCTTATATTACTTTTAATCTCTCTTTAAAGACTTTATTATTATTTTTAAACTATTTCTTTCTATGACTATACCCTTTTTTTTTCTTTAGCCTACTCACATTGTTAAACACACCGTGACCTGTTCAGAGGTTTTTCCATCTGACATCTTTTATTGCGTGTCTTTTAGTCTTCTTGACTGCATGAACAAACTTTAAACTGCTAAGCAGCATGGACCTCTGCCCCAGGCTTTGGCAGGTGGCTCCGCCCACTTCTTGGGGCATGAAAATCAAGCATGAAACTTGTGGTCTGGTTGGAGGTCCATGCTGAGAACTGCATTAAATCTTTCTAGTTATGAAAGCCGGTACCTGAGCTGCCACAAGTGTTTTTTTTGCTTAGCTTGCCATTTTTATTTAGCGCTGCCCTGCCAGCAACCCCTCTTGAAGGAACTGTGTCCTTTTTCTTTTTTACTTTTCAAGTTTTCTCAGGCCCTATAGAAATTTGAGCACCATGTTGGTATGCTAACTTTTTTTTTTTAATCTTTTGAGGGACCTGCCACCCAGCTCCCAAATAAATCACATACAGGTGCTTATTCTTAATTATAAATGCCTGGCCTTAACTTGACTTGTTTCTAATCAGCTTTTCTTAACTCAAATTACCTCATATATCTCTTGTCTCTGGGCTTTTACCTTTTCTTACTTCTGCAATCTTACTTTCACTCTTTCTCCATGGCTGGGTGGCTGGCCCTGGATCCTCCTCCTTCTCTAGCTCCTTCTTTTTCCTCTCAGATTTCTCTTTCTATTTCAGTTCTCTCTGCCTGCCAGCCCTGCCTATCCTTTCTCCTGCCTCACTATTGGCCATTTAGTTCTTTATTAGACCATCAGGTGTTTTAGACAGGCACAGAAACACAGCTTCACAGAGTTAAACAAATGCAGCATAAACAAAAGTAACACACCTTAAATTAATATTTTACAACAGAGTGCCATTAGTAAAGAGGTATTGCTGTGAACCAGGATAAAAATGGACAAGAATTGTACAGAGCACAGAAATGAGATGTAATCAGAAGCCAAGTCCTGTGGAAAGCAGGAAGCCTGTAGTGAATTGAGAGTTGCCCTGAACCAGGAACTCATTTTTAAGTGTAGCCCCGAGTAAGGTAATGTGTAATATTGAATCTTTGTTATTGCATTATTGCATTTTAGATATTTGTAGAGCAAATAACTTGTCTTTTCAAAGCACACAGGACTCTGAGTAAGGAAAATGCATCCAGCTTGATGTAGATTAGGATGAGTTAGACTTCAGCTAGCCTGTGCTATGGTCACATGATAAAGCAGGATGAGAACTGTGGGGATTATTAATATTTAATGTAAATTAGGATAATTTTGGCTTCAGCTATCCTGCACTGTAATCACACTTAATACTACATGAGGTAAAAACTTTGTGGATTTTAGCATGTATTACATCAACTTATTAACATGTTTTATTTATGTAGATGAGGATAATTTTGACTTTCACTATCTTGTATTACACTCAGAGGAATGATTCCTGAATCCTGTCTTTGGCCCTGAGAGGAGATGTGCATCTTGAGCCCCCTGAAAGGTCATTAATGGGTAACTATCTAAGCTTGGCTCTGGGAGTCTTAAGTCTTAAAGAACAAAGACATCATCATTGCCCCTACTGGAGGAGTCTAAACAAATAGGCATGTCAATCTCCTTGATGGGTGAAGTCCCTCAGGAAAAGCCACCTGTTTTAGAGGTTTAAAAATCAGATGAAGCTAGCCTAAGATGTAGACCAGATAGTGTCCACTCTCAGCCCTTGACAGCCTGCTATCTACTCACTATGCTCTGTGTCTCAAAATCCTTCAACAGTGATTCCAAGGATCAGGGAGACCAGGGGCAGGCAGAATAAGAGTCCCAAGACAAAGAGTTTTCCTGACTTACACAGATGTCTGTTTGTTGTGTTTTCTCATGGTGGTAAGAAGAGATAACAAATTGTTTTTTAGAAGATTTATTTTATTTATGTGTGTGTCTGTGAGGGTATGTCCACATGTATGCATGTGTGCCCCTAGAATCCAGAGCAGGGCAACAGATCGCTTGGAGCTGGAGTCATGAGCGCTTGTGAGATGCCTAATGTGGGTGTTGGGATTTGAACTCTGGTCTTCATGACAGAACAAATCAATGCTCTTAACTGTCGAGCCTCTGTCTATCCAGTCTTCCTCATCTTCAAGATTAATAACGATAGAAAAGGCAACCATACACCAGTTATTTTGTGAATATTAAATGATTTCATAAATGAAGGGCATAGAGCCATTCCTACCTGTAGTACCCTTAAATGTGTTCCCAGTGCTTGCTTGTTGGAGTTATGTGAGTTGTGATTGTGCATCCATGTGCAAATCTTGTTTATTGTCTTTTCCCACATACCTCTAGGAATTCTAAGAAAACCAAGTATATGTTAATTGTTCTCCATTGGACGTCTAGTAGTTTCTAATAATTAACATTTATTGGATTATAAAATTAACATCAAAGTAATGAAATACTTTGGACTTTTTGAAGTCAATGGAATAGCAATTTGGAAGATAACATTTATGAGATTATGTGAATGAAAGCAGAGGAAATGAGAAAAGTGGAAATTGCACGGCTTCTGCTGGCTACCACAAATTGTTCATCCAGCTGAGTAAAAAGTTACTATAACTCTTTTTAATGTCAGTATCTTTCAGCTGTCAAACAGAAAGCATTAGCATGCTGGACATTTTGGTATCATTCTATTAGGTGCATGTAGGCATGATTAGATTGTCATTGCTGAACCTGTGTGAACAGGTTGTAGTGGAATATGAAATGTATAGATGTTTAAAATTCTCATCTACTGTATACTATGTTTTCTGCTGTTAATAGCACACTACAACACACTAGGCAAGAAAATAGGTTTATTTTGGATTGTGGATCGGGTCTAAGAACAAGGGGCTACATCTGGTGGTGGCTTTCTTTGTGGCAGAGCCAAGATAGTGACGGGTATCACATGCCAGTGCCTGAGACTTGGACAAATTGAATTTTGAAATTCCCAAGATAACCTATCAACACATTAATTTATTAATCATATGAATGGATTTGTATATTCCTGGAGGCAAACCTGTAAGCCTTAGAGGTTTTACATGGCCCTACCTCTTACTATGTCATAATGTAGATTAAATTTCAATATGTGGCCAGATGTAGTGGCATATGACTAATATCAGTATTTGGCAGGGGAACTTGGGAAGATCAAGAGTTCATAGTCAGCCTCTGTGTTTGGGAAGGCCTGGGATACATAGAGCAAGCAAACAAATTAAATAGGAGCTTTAAGAGAACAAACCATATTCAACTCTTAATACTAAGATGGATAATTTCTCACAATGAGAAACAAGTGACATTTAAAGATGGCTATATTAAAAAAATCATTATGAAACCAACATAATTTCCTGACCCTACATTTCACTGGTGACATATATGTTTTTCCAATTCGACTTTAATTAATTTGGACATCAGCATAATAATTTCATTGCTTGCTCCAGGAAACAGTAACTAAACAGTGTCCTTGTCAAGGCTTTAAAAGAGTTTTTTGCCGGGCAGTGGTGGCACACGCCTTTAATCCCAGCACTGGGAGGCAGAGGCAAGCGGATCTCTGTGAGTTCGAGGCCAGCCTGGGCTACCAAGTGAGTTCCAGGAAAGGTGCAAAAAAGAAACCCTGTCTTGAAAAACCATAAATAAATAAATAAATAAATAAATAAATAAATAAATAATAAATGAATAAATAAATAAATTAAAAAATAAAAAAATTAAAAATAGAGTTTTTTTGCTGTTCCACCAATTCAGAGTGAGTAAATGATAGGCTCTGCCTAACTCAACCTGTTCCCTCTCCTGCAAAATCCACTTTATTGTCGCTCATTTTGTTCATAACTTAAAAAAAAAACCTTCCCCGAGTTCTCTAATTTGAGACTCTGTAACACTGTCTAGAAGTATTTGCCATTTCTGTAATAAGTCCATGTTTTAGTTACTTTCTGTTGCTATGAAGAGATACCACAACCAAGGCAACTTATAAAAGAATGAATTTAATTTGGATTTCCCAGTTCCAGAGGGTAGTAGAGTCTATGACCATCAATGCTGGGAGCATGGCATCAGGTAGCCATCACACTGGTACAGCAGCTGAAAGCTGACATGTTGAGACAACAACCACAAGGAAGAGAAGAGAGAGAGAGAGAGAGAGAGAGAGAGAGAGAGAGAGAGAGAGAGAGAGAGAGGAGACCAAGAATAGTATAGGTATTTAGAACCTCACCCCTCCCATACCCATCCAGTGATGCACCTCCTCCAAAAAGGCCATGCCTCCTCCAACAAGATCATACCTTCTAATCTTTCCCACTAAACACTAAAGCCTATGAAGCCATTATTATTCAGACTACCACAAGCCAATAGATTTTGCTATGCTCAACCTTTAGTTTTGTATAATTAACTATGAAACTACTAAATAGCTTCCCCAAATACTAATTTAATGCTCACCAGCAACTCAAGTGAGCTTAAGGCCTTACACATTTTCATAATTCGGTATTGTCAGTGCTTGTAGTTTTAGTCATTGTGCATAGTTTTATTATGAGCAGGAAATTTACATTTCCTGAGAACACCAGGTAGGCTGCCTGCTGATCTTTGCTTCTCCCTCCATTCCTACAGATTCAATCCCCCAGTCTCATCCCCAGCTCTGCAGCAGAATACCTGTGGTAGCCTTTCCTGCCCCCCCATTTCTATCTCCTGTGGGTCTCACAGATCTTCCCCTTCTAACCTTCCTTCCCCCACTTACTGCTTTGTCTGAGCCCTTGACCCAAGCAGGCAACCCCTGCTAAACCAAGGGCCACTCCTGCAACCACACCTCTCCTTCTGCTCTTCCAGACCTCCTTCCCCACTGCCCAGGCTCATCCCATCTCTACAGCAGAAAACCTGCTGCTGTCTCCCTTTCCTCCCTGACCCCATCCCCAGTGAATCACACAGATCTCCCCCAACCTTCATTACCCAAATTCATCCCATTATTCTAGCCTCCAATACCTGCAGGCATACCCTGGTGACACATCAGCTGAGCAGGCCAGGGAAACAGGTCCACAGAAAATTTTCTACCAGGCACTACATAGCCACCCCACTCTCCTGAAGTCCAGGGAGGAAGCAGAAACCCAGGAAGAAAACACTCACCAACAGAGACAAAACAGGTTATCATCACCAGACCTGTAATCATCCCAATCCCAGATGCCTAGATGTCAACGTAAAAACAATCAATCAACAACAGGAAAATATGTCTCTCCTGGAGCCCAGCAACCCTACCACAGTAGAGACTGAATAGCCCAAGAAAAAGACCCTAAAATAACCTGTCTGAAGATCATAGAGCACCTTAAAGAGGAAATGAATAAATCACTTAAAGAAATCCAGGAGATCACAAAGAGACAGTGTGAGGAAGTGAATAAATCTAGAGAAATCCAGGAGATCACAAAGAGACAGTGTGAGGAAATGAGTGAAACTGTCCAAGACCGGAAGATGGAAGCAAGATCAAGGAAGAAGAACCGAACCAAGGGAATTCTGGAAATGAAAAGTTTGGGATTTTGAACAGGAACTTGACCAACAGAATGCAAGAGATGGAAGACAGAATCTCAGGCATGTACTATATGATAGGAAAACAATGGATACATCAGTCAAAAAAAATGATAAATAAAAACTTTCCTGACAGAAAAAATCCAGGAAACCTGGGACACTATGAAAAGACCATATCTAAGAATAATAGGAATTAGCCAGTTAGTGATGGTGCACACCTTTAAACCCAGTACTTGGGAGGCAGAGGCAGGCAGATCTCTGATTCTGAGGCCAGCCTGGTCTACAGAGTGAGTTCCAGAACAGTCAGCATTACACAGAGAAACCCTGTCTCAAATAAACAAACAAACAAACAAACAAACAAACAAACAAACAAAGGAATAAAAGAAGGAAAAGAAACCCAGCTCAAAGGCCCAGAAAATATTTTTAACAAATAGAAGAAAAATATCCTAACCTAAAGAAGGATGTACCTATAAAGGTACAAGAAGCATACAGAATGCCAAATAGACTAGATAAGAAAAGAAAATTCCCCTGGCATATAATAAAACCACTAAACATATAGAACAAAGAAAGAATATTAAAAGCTGTAAAAGACTAAGTAACATGTAAAGGCAGACCTATTAGAATTATACTGACTTCTCAATGGAGAATCTAAGAGCCAGGAGGTCCAGGACAGATGTGCTGCAGACTCTAAGAGACCACAGATGCCAACCCCAGCTATTATGCCCAGCAAAACTTTTAATCATCCTAGACAGAGAAAATAAAATAGTCCATGTTAAAACCAAATTTAAGCAATATTTATCTACAAATCCAGCCATACAGAGGGTGCTAGAAGGAAAAATTCCAACTTAAGGAGGTTAACTACAACCATGATAACAAAGAGAATAAATAACCCCAGACCACCAAAATCAAAGGAAGGGAAACACACACACACACACACACACACACACACACACACACACAGACACACACACACACACAAAACATCACCACCACCACCATCACCACCAATAACAACAATGAAATAATAGGAATCAACAGTCATTGGTCACTGATATCTCTTAATATCAATGGTCTCAATTTCCAAATAAAAGACACAGACTAACAGAATAGATGTGAAAATAGGACCTATCCTTTTTCTTCATCCAAGAAACACACCTCATATCAAAGATAGACATTACTTCAGGGTCAAGGGTTAGAAAAAAATAATCTAAGCAAATGAACGTAAGAAACAAGCTAGTGTAGCCATTTTAATATCTAACAAAATGGACTTCAAACCAAAACTAATCAGAAGAGATAGGGAAGGAACAATACAAAGAATCAATGAAACAAAGAGTTGGTTCTTTAAGAAAATTAAGAAGATCAACAAATTCTTGAAGTCTTATCTAGAGCAATAAGGCAACTAAAAGAGACCAAGAGGATACAAATAGACAGGAAGAAGTCAAAGCATATTGGCAGATGGTATGATGGTATACATAAGTGACCCTAAGAATTCTAACAGGGAACTCCTATAGCTGATCAACACTTTCAGCAAAGTAGCTGGATACAAAATTAATCCACAAAAATCAGTACCTCTCCTATATACAAATGACAGACTGAGAAAGAAATCAGGGAAACAATATCTTTCACAATTGCCCCAAATAATATAAAATATCTTAGGGTAACTTTAACCAAGCAAATTAAAGACTTGTATGATAAAACTTCAAGACTTTGAAGACAGAAGTTGAAGAAGATCTCAGAAGACGGAAAGATTTTCTGTGCTCATGGATCAGTAGGATTAACATAGTACAAATGGCCATCCTGTCAGAATCAATCTACTGATTCAATGCAATCCCCACCAAAATTCCAGCACAGTTCTTCACAGATCTTGAAAAGACAATTCTCAACTTCATATGGAAATACAAAAATATAGGCTAGCTAAAATAATTCAAAACAATAAAAGAAGTGGGGAGTTCTCACCATTCCTGTTCTCAAGTTATACTATATAGCTATAATAATAAAAACAGCATGGTATTGGCATAAAAATAGACACATTGATCAATGGAATTGAATTGATGATCCAAACAAACTGACACACAGATACCTGATTTTTTGGTAAAGAAGCTATAAACACACACTGGAAAAAAAACAGCACCTTCAACAAATGGTTATAGTGAAACTAGATGGCTGCATGTAGAATATAAATAGATCCATACATATTACCCTGCAAAAATATCAACTCTAAATGGATCAAAGACCTCAACATAAAACCAGGTGCACTGAACCTGATAGAAGAGAAAGTGGGGAATAGCTTTGAAGTCACTGGCACAGGGGAAGACTCTCTGAACAGAACACTGATAACACAGGCGCTAAGATCAACAATTAATAAATGGGACCTCATGAAACTGAAAACTTCTACACAACAAAAGACACATCATTCAAAGTGGTAGTACACAAGATAGGAAAAGGTTTTTACCTATTTCACATTTGATAGAGGAATAATATAAAAAATACATAAAGAACTAAAAAAAACTTGCTATAAAAAAACCCCTAATTAATGATATGGTTCTAAACAGAGAATTCTCATTAGAGGAAACTCAAATCGCTGAGAAGCACTGAGAGAAATGTTCAACATCCTTAGTCATCAGGGAAATGTAAATCAAAACTACTTTGAGATTCCATCCAATACCTTTCAGGATGGCCAAGATCAATAATATAAGCCCATGCTGACAAGATTGTGGAGCAAGAGGAACACTCCTCCAGTGCTGGTGGAAATGCAAACTCATATAGCCACTATGGAAGTCAGTATGGCAGTTCTTCAGAAAGATGGGAATTGATCTAATGCAAGATCCAGCTATACAACTCTTGGGCATATATCCAAGGATGATTCATTTTACCACAGAGACACTTGCTCAACCATATTCATTGCTGGTATATTCATAATAGCCAGAAATTGGAAACAACCTAGATGCCCCTCAACAGATAAAGTAAAAAAATTAAGAAATGACATCATGAATTTTGCAGGCAAATGGATGGAACTAGAAAAAAATCATTCTGAGTGAGATAACCTAGACCCAGAAAGATAAATGTATATACCTGCTTACATCTGGACATTAGCCATCAAATAAATGTTAAATAAGCTATAATCCATAGACCCAGAGAGGTTAGGTATAGAGGAAGGGACTAGGTGGGGCACATGGACTTCCATGGGAAGGGGAAATAGAAGAGATATTATGGGTGGGCTAGAGTTGGGGAGGGCAGGGACAACAACGGGAGGATCAGGTTGGAAGGGGCAAGGGGGATAGGATTGAGGGAGGGAATGAGGGGTGAGAAACTAGAATTGAAGAGCATTTGGGTGGTTTGGAAACCTAGAGCAGTGGAAACTTCTTATAATATATGAAGGCATTCATTCATTCATTCATTCATTCATTTGAAGGCAATCCGAATGAAGTCTCCAAATAGTGAGGGAGATGGAATCCCAACTAGCCATCTTTTGTTACCAAATGAAGCTTTCAGTGCCGGGACTGGGTTTCATCCAATTCATTTGTTGGTTGAAAAGGTCTCATGGAAATCCCCAATAACCAGGCAGTTTCCAAGACAATAAGTTGCTCTCCTCAAACTGACAAGAAGGCCCCATTGCTGAAGATAACACCCACACAACTTGTTGAACATGGAGTGATAGAACTGGTGTCTACATAGAACCTTCATCCTTATGTTCTAGTGTCTAGGACCTGGAAAGTTAGCCTGCATGTTACCAAAAGAGAATTGTAAACACCAACCCAACCATAAAACCATTGATTTACAGTCGGTCTTGTCTGCAAAATATGCTAAGGCAATGATGGTACAAACTTTATGGGAGTAACCAACCAGTGTCTGAATTGACTTAAGGCCCACTCCATTTGATGGAACCCATTCTTGGGTAACAAAGAACCAGAGACTAGCTATCCAAGAGACTTAGGGTAAAACCAAATGCTACTGGTCTGGGGGAAAAAGTGACAATAAAAGACTCCTAATGATGTTCTACTATACTAGTAGATCAGTTCCTTATTTGACCATCACCAGAGAGTCTTCCTCCTGCAATGGATGGTAACAAATACAGAGACCTACAGCCAGACATTATACATACATACATACATACATATATACATATATACATATATACATATATATATGTATATATATATATATATGACTAGCCTTGGAACATATAGCTCTAAATGATACTCTTCCATCAAATTCCTCCCCTCAGAGAACTCTGTGGAAGAGGAGGCAGAAGGAGTGGGGGAAGACAAAGAGGAGAGAGGACACAATGGAAACAAGGCCCTCTAAACACAACTGAACAAAACTCAGATGTACTCACATAACCTGAAGCAGCAATCATAGGACCTACAGGGGTGTACAGCGGGTACACCCTTTGCCTATATGCTATAGCTTTCAGTTTAGTACTTTTATGAGACTCCTGAATATGTCAACAAGTGGGGCTCTGATTCTTATGTCTTCTCTTGGGGCTCTTTTATTTTTCTGTTGGCTTGACTTACCTAGCTTTGATATGGTAGTTTTTGTTTTATCTTATTCTATTTTATTTTGCTATGTTTTGTTGTTATCTCTTAGAAACCTGTTCACTCCACAGAAAGGGAGTGGATCTGGATGAGAGAGGAGGTGGAGAGGAACTGGGAGGAGTAGAGGAGAGGAGACTGTATTCAGATTATAGTGCATGAGAAAAGAATCTATGTTTAATAAATGGGGAAAAAGTTCTCATGATAAAGAAAATAAAAAGATAACAACTAAATTAAATAAAAGAAAATTTACATTTTCTCATGAGTACTGAGGTGCATACATTTGTGTGTATGTGTGTGTGTGTGTGTGTGTGTGTGTGTGTGTGTGTGTGTGTGAGAGAGAGAGAGAGAGAGAGAGAGAGAGAGAGAGAGAGAGAGAGGTTATTTTTCAAGTCTTTATCCCTTTGATAATTTCTGTTATTTTTATTAGTGCCAGAGTCTTTACAGTTCTGTGGTATGAGTCTTTAAAAACAAAACAAAACAAAACAAAACAAAACAAAACAAAACAAAACAAAACAAAACAAAACAAAACAAAACAAAACAAAACAAAACAAAATGGTTGTATGGAATTTCTTGAGTTTTTTGAGGTAGGCATTTAGGGCTATGAACTTTACTCTTAGAATTACCTTCACTGTGCCCCACAGCTTTGAGTATGCTGTGTTCTCATTTTCGTTCAATTCTAAAGGGTTTTAGTTTTCGTCTTGGTTTTTGTCTTGACCCAATTTCCATTCGAGAGTGACTGTTTAGTTCTATGAGCTTGTAGGTTTTCTGCCACTTCTGTTGCTGATGTCCAGCTTAGTTCATGGTGGTCAGAGAAGGTTCAGTGTGTTATCTCAATATTTAATAGCTGCCGAGATTTGCTTCATATCCTAATAATGTGGTTAATTTTGGAGAAAGTTCTGAGGGCTGCTGAGAAGAAAGTAAGTTCTTCTGTGTTTGGGTGGGATGTTCTATAAATGTCTGTTAGATCCATTTGATTCATGTCATTATTTAACTCCAGAATTTAGTCTTTTTAGGGATTGTTCAAATGATACATTGGTAACATTGAGTACTGAAGTCACCCACTATCCCTGTGCTAAAAATCAGTGTGGAATTTTAGCTGTAGCTGTGTTTCTTTTATGAACTCGGGAGTCCTTGTGTTTGGTGCATAAATGTTTAGAATTACAATATCCTTTTGTTCAATTTTCCCTTTAATAAGTATGCAGTATCCCTCACTGCCTCTTCTGATTAATTTTGGTTTGAAGTCTGTTTTATTAGACATAAATATACCTGTTTGCTTCCTCGTTACATTTGCTTGGAATACCCTTTTCTCTCCTTTTACTCTGAGGTGATGTCTGTCCTTGATGGTGAGGTATATTTCTTGGATACAGCAGAAAAATGAATCCTGTTTTCTGATCCAACCTGTAGGCTTGTGGTTTTTTTTATTGGAGAATTGAGATAGTTAATTTTGAGAGTTATTAACAAGCAGTGTTTATTGATTCCTGTTATTGTGTTCTTATGGTATCCTCCCCCAACTCTTTTGACTAACTATTCTGGGATTGTTTATTCTTCGTATCCTCTTGGGTTTAGTTAACCTCATCTTAAGATGAATGCTTTTCTTCTAGAGCTGGATGAACTGATGAACATAAATTGCTTAAATTTGTTTTTAGCATGAAATGTTTTTCTTTCTCCTATGATTGTGATTGATAGTTTTGCTAGATATGGTAGTCCGAGATTGTATCTATGGTTTCTTAGAGGTTGTAGAACATCTGTCCAGACTTTTTCTTTCAGAGAATTCATTAAAAAGTCAGGTGTATCCAGGTAGTGGTGATGCATGCCTTTAATCCCAGCACTCGGGAGACAGAAGCAGGTGGATCTCTGTGAGTTTGAGGCTAGCCTGGTCTATAGAGTAAGTTTCAGGACCACCAGGACTGTTATATAGAGAAACCTTGTCTCAGATCTCACCCACTCCCAGAAAAAAGTCAAGTGTTATTCTAATTGGCCCGCCTTTATAGGTGCTTGCTGCTATATTCATAATAGCCAGAGATGGAAACAGTCTAGATGTTCATTAATAGACTGATAATGGATAATGAAATGTGGTACATTTACACAATGGAATATTATTCAGCTATTAAGAAAAAATGAAATTATGAAATTTGCAGATAAATGGATGGAGCTAGCACCAATCATTCTGGGTGAGGTAAACCAGATCCCCAAAGACAAATATTTCATGTTTTCTCTTATATGTGGATATTATCTCTTAGGCTTTAGATATGTATGTTTCAATCAACCAAAAAAGTACTTCAGAGTGTCCAATATATTAGCTGAGTTTATTATAAGCAAACAACAGATGAATCTTAAGACACGCTTGGGACTTTGTCCCTCATTACTCACTTCTGCTCGTCAGTGCCTCCCACAGACCTTCTTCAATGCCCCTTTAACTTCTTTGTTCCTTAAAGTATAGATGAGCGGATTCAGCATGGGAGTCACCAGGTTGTAGAAGAGAGTGAGAAATTTCCCTTGGTCCTGGGAAGAACTATTCCCGGGCTGCATATACATATAGATGATGCTTCCATAGAACAGGGAGACTACAGTGATGTGGGAGCTGCAGGTGTTGAAGGCTTTCCATCTCCCAGCGGCCGACTTGATCCTCAGCACAGCCGCGGCGATGTAGCCGTAGGAGACAAGGATCAGTGTGAGGGGCAGCAGGACGATAAGGATGGCGAAGGTGAAAGCCAGCATTTCTACCGCGCGAGCGTCCACACAGGCCATCTTGATCAGGGCTGGCATTTCACAGAGGAAATGATTGACTCTGCGGCGGCCGCATCGGGACAGGGTCATGGTTAGTGGGGACATGACGATAGCATTGATGAGGCCACTTCCCCAGGCCAGAGCCACCAGTCTCACACACAGCTGTGGGTGCATGATGACCATGTAATGCAAAGGTTTGCAAACGGCAGCATAGCGGTCGAAGGCCATCACAGCTAGCAGGATGCACTCTATGCCCCCGACCGATAGGAAGGAGAAAAGCTGGACCACACAGCCAGCATAGCTGATGGTCTTGTCTGGGCCCCAGAGGTTTACCAGCATCTGTGGGATGCAGCTGGTACTGAAGCAGAGATCCAGAAATGAAAGATTTGCCAGAAAGAAGTACATTGGGGTGTGAAGCCGGGGGTCCAGTATACACACAAGGATAATGGTTGTGTTCCCCAGCACAGCCACCGAATACAGAGTAAAATTAATTATGAAGAGCACCATCTCCAGGCGAGGGCGATCAGAGAAGCCCACGAGGATGAAACCATCCTCGGAGCTGTCATTGGACTTCTCCATTGCCTTTTCCTCACATCGTCAGATCTGTGCAGCTGTAGGAACCAAATGAGGAACGTTAATCTCTATTTTCTAAAAACCTTGCAACAGTGGGATCCGAGGAGGGGCAATTAGTCACCTAGTCTGACATTGCCATCCACAGGAGACAGCTCTCCACCCAGAAGTAAGGACTCTTCATCATTGACACAAATTATTTCATGTTGGGAAATTTTGACATGATCACCTATTAATTTGAATTAATTGATTTTTGATGTTTGGAGACAGAGTCTCATGTAGCCCAGATTAGCCTCATACTTCCTCGTAGCCAGTTGACACTGAACTCCTGACCTTCCTGTCCTCACTTCCAAGTACTGAGGTCATAGGCAAGTACCACAGCATCCAGTCTTCTGTTAAAGAGAAAATTTCTCCCAATGATTGGTAGGACAAAATTATTTTAACTCTAACGTCAGATCCTCCCTTGCTAACACATTTGTAAGTAGCTCCCACAATTCAACTAATTGTTTTACACACAGGCAGACAGTCCCCTTTCTTCTAGTCTCCATATAACAAAGCAAGCAGATGTGTTATGACCCCAGCTGGTGTCTTCTACATGTCTTAAAGGTAGACCTTTAAAAAGATGACAACTGGGACTGAATTCAGACCTGAACTTGTCTTACAAACTACAAGAGTCAGGCAACTATCAGCAATTAGGAGCTATGACAGTCTTATTAATGAGGTATAAACGGGCATTTTCTTTACAGTATCTACACTACCTTTTATATGTAAGGTATAATTACATCTGCTAAGTATCTCAGGTCTGCCAACTGATATCTCAACCATTCACTTTTTGGTGAGTAACAACATCTTGAAACCTAAATTGCTAAGGTTAGGGAACATAATCTGTCCAGAAATGAAACAGCCACTTGGCTGTGTTTTGTCTTCTATTCACCTTTTAGAAACACCAAAACAATTGTAGAAGTGAGAAGAACAGCAAGAAAGATGAATGGGGAGGAGGTGAAAGAGAATGTGAGAAATAAAGAGCGACTAGAGCCAGGCATTTCTGGAACATGCCTTTAATCCCAGCACTGGGAGGCAGAAGCAGGCAGATCTCTAAGTTCAAGGCCATCCTGGTCTACAGAGCAAGCTCCAGGACAGGCACAGTTACACAGTGAAACCCTGTCTCAAAAAAAAAAAAAAAAAAAAAAGGCAATTAGAAAAGAGTAATTTTCAAACACACTGATCCTAATATGTCCCCAAAATGAAGAGAGCGTGATTCATCATTAACACAGTCAGAACTGGATTAAAGACACCAAGATGACAGGTGACAGAGTCAGGCAAAGTGCAGACACCTGCTGCCCCAAAGGAAACGTGGCTCACACCCTCAGTCTGCCAGCTTTTTGACAACCAGAAGGAACGACACAATGAGGACTCCTAAGCGGATACTGCAGCACATCCAGATGGTGTGCGAGCTCCAGTGCTCCTCGTCACAGTGTGTTCAATCAGTGAACCACGGACAAAACAGCAGCAGAGCGGGAGGGCTTTCTATCAGCTCTGTTGATTCTTCTAAAGTCGACGGTCCTCTAGTAAGTTTATTTTTCCTCAAATAACTATACCAAAGTAAAAAACAAAAACAGTGTCCCCATTCTTTAGTCCTTTAGGCTCACCTGTTTTCAACTTTCCCCAACAATTCAGGAATAACACACATTAATGTTTTTTTTTCTTATTTTTATCTTGTTATCTGGGATTTTTGTTGTGGTCCTGCATTTGATATAGATGGAAAAAACAGGATTATAAAACAAAAAAATAAGATTATTAAATGACAGGCTGAAAATCAAGTCCCCAACTCTCTGTGCACTGAATTCTAGTTTCTTTCTGAAGACGTGTAAAGACCTTTTCTTTCTTCTTCTTATAGTTTGAGTAAAGTGATAAAAAGAAAAGATACAGTGATGCAATCACCCAGGCTAGTTAAATTACAGAGTAATAGGCCACACAATAGAACACAGCAATAGTATCCATCTTCTGTCTAGCTGCCATTTAGGCCACAGATCCAGCCTTCCATGGGCTTTTTGGAGTTGTCAACCAAAGTCCTACAGTGAGGACTTCCTGAAGACCTCAGAAAGTAAGCAAGGTGGATGGGGATGCTCTTATAGCCCAGAGCAGAGAAAACAGGACTGATATTTTAGCATCAAAGATGGTGCCTACAAGTTGGTGTAACCTGTTTTCTTGACAACACCATGGGGACCACGCCCTCCTTTGGGTAATTAGCTGGTACTGCAGATGAAAATAGAAGCGTGAGTTCCTGTGGGGAAATGATGAAATAACATCTGATGAGAGTCAAAAGCCAGGCTATTTTTTAGTTTCCATTTGGGGCCAGAGGTGCTCACCTCCTCAAAATTTGACTATTTCAGTGGTAAAGCATTCTTGTTGACTTGTGGGGCAAAACCATCTTTAGTAACCAGGGCTCTGGCATGCCTCTAAGGCCTTGCATTGAACTATTGAGATTATATAGTGAGGAGAGAATTTTAAATTCACATTTATTTCTACTTTAATATGATTTTCAAGTGATAATCTAGGAGTAGACTATTTTTGATGTTCTAAAATATTTTAAAAGTATTATCAGTAATAGTAAAATACTAATTTTTTTTTTTTTTTGGTTTTTCAAGACAGGGTTTCTCTGTGTAGCTTTGCGCCTTTCCTGGAACTCACTTGGTAGCCCAGGCTGGCCTCGAACTCACAAAGATCCGCCTGCCTCTGCCTCCCGAGTGCTGGGATTAAAGGCGGTAAAATACTAATTTTAATAGTCTAAAATAGTCTAAACCAGGACCATGCAGGCTCCACAGCTGTTGATCTAAATTTCATGAGTTCCCACTAGTTTGATTTGGTCTAAGCTCTCTGCATAGCGAGACAGTTGTGTAGCTTGATCTGGCAGTAGGATCAGAATCCATCCCTGGTGCACGAGCAGGTTTCATGGAGCCCACTACCTATGATGGGACACCTCACACAGCCTTGAGGCAGGGGGAGGGGCTTGGACTGACCTCTACTAACTGTACCTCCCCAGGGGAGGTCTCACCTTCTTGTAGGAGGGAATGGGGAGTGGGTCGGGAGGGGGAGGTTGGAGGGGTGGGAGGAGGGAAGAGGGGGATCTTTGATTGGTATGTAAAATGAATAAAAAAGTTTCTTAATGCAAGAATTAATAAAATAGTCTAAAAATTTTCCATTTTTAAATGGAAATAGATTTTCAAAAGATAATCCTAGAGTAGATGAACAATTGTCACTTGACTTCTAGGCTTTATTTCAGTCTGGATAGATAAAGTTACCCAAATACAACAAATAGAAAATGAGCTTAGGGGAGCGGGAGATCCCAGCTGGATCAAGAACAGAGAGGGAGAACAAGGAATAAGAGACCATGATAAATGAAGACCACATGAGAATAGGAAGAAGCAAAGTGCTAGAGAGGTCCACAGAAATCCACAAAGATACATCCCCAATAGACTACTGGCAATGGTCGAGAGAAAGCCTGAAATGACCTACTCCAGTGATAGGATGGCCAAACACCCTAATTGTCGTGCTAGAAACCCCATCCAATGACTGAGGGAACCGGATGCAGAGATCCATGGCCAGGCCCCAGGTGGAGCTCCAGGAGTCCAATTGGCAAGAAAGAGGAGGGTTTATATGAGCGAGAATTGTTGAGACCAAGATTGGAAAAGGCACAGGGACAAATAGCCAAACTAATGGAAACACATGAACTATGAACCAATAGCTGAGGAGCCCCCAACTGGATCAGGCCCTCTGGATAAGTGAGACAGTTGATTAGCTTGATCTGTTTGGGAGGCATCCAGGCAGTGGGACCGGGACCTGTTCTTAGTGCATGAGCTGGCTGTTTGGAGCCTGGGGCCTATGCAGGGACACTTTGCTAAGCCTGGGAGGAGGGGACTGGACCTGCCTGGACTGAATCTACTAAGTTGAACTCAATCCTCAGGGGAGTCTTTGCCCTGGAGGAGGTGGGAATGAGGGGTGGGCTGGGGGGAAGGAGGGGGGGGAGGGGGGAGAACAAGGGAATCTGTGGCTGATATGTAAAATTAAATTAAATTATAAAATAAAATTAAAAAAGGAAAATGAGTACAAATAATTTAATTGAAATTCTTTAATTTACATTTAAAGATTGTGTGTGTGTGTGTGTGTGTGTGTGTGTGTGTGTGTGTGTGTGTGTGCTTGCATGCACAGGTGGCCCTGGAGACCAGAAGAGGGTCTTGTTGGATCCCCTGGGACTGGTGTTTGTAAGTTGCTGGATGTGGGTGCTGGGAACTGAACTCTGGAACTCCGGAAGAACAACAAGCATTCTTCAACTGCTCAGCCATCTCTCCGGATCTTTAATCTATATTTAAACAAAAAAGTGATTTCCCTTTCGAAGGTAAAACATTAATTACTCATCGGAGGAGGTAAAAACTTCCCCCTCTCAGAAAGTCAAAATGATAATAACTGTCTCAATCAGTTGAATTAAGGACTAGAGTGAATCCTTAAAGTTGGAACATAGTTTAAGAATGAACAGTAGGCACACTCACTGATGCACAGTATCGATGTTTACCAGCTTTCTTTAAGCTGATGTTATTTGAAACTCAAGGCAGGCCCAGAAACTTCATTTCACAGGCGCAGTATGTGTATAAATTATCAAGTTTAAGATACTATGATTATAGATAGTTGTTATAAATATATAAGAATCAAGTACATTGGCCAGCAAGCAGATTGCAATGGCTTAGGTTTTTCGATAAATCCTAATAGTTTCTGAAAACAGTGAAAATTATTACAACAAGTATGTGGAACAGACAGCAAATATTTTTAATAATCAAAGAACTTCTAATTTTTTCTTTCTTTCTTTCTTTCTTTCTTTCTTTCTTTCTTTCTTTCTTTCTTTCTTTCTTTTTTTTGAGACGGTTTCATATAGTAGACTGATAAGCATAATAACACTAACCAGCATGGTGACCCATACCTGTAATCCCAGCTTTTAGAATACTGAGGCAGGAGAAACAAAAGTTCAAAGTCATCCTCAGTTACATACCAGCTTGTGGTACATGAGACCCTGTTTCAACAAAATCAAACAAAACAAAAAGATCACATTTATCTGGAAAAGACAAAGTGTGAAGAATAATGAGATATAATTTTCTGAAACATAACTTGTAAAATTTTCAACTTTATGCATAATTAGATACAAATCAACATAGTGCATAAGTTAAAAAGGACACACATACACACACACACACTTGACTTAGCTATACAAGAGGAAATGGATGAGATGCCTATTAATTAAATGATAAGTAAATGTTTGTATTGCTGCAAATAAGTAATGTGGTATATGCATATTGAATTAAATATTCCCTCATACATATATATTAGATTATGGTATATTATCCTACATTAACATTAATAAACACTTAAAATATTACATATTGCACACATAAAATCTGTTAAATTTGAAAAATGCTTTATAATTTCATATATACATATGTTGCAGTCTTGTTTCCAACATGGAAACTGAGCTGTAGCTCATTTGGTAGAGGGTGTGGTAGAGTTTGATCCCAGCACTATATAAACTGGGTGTGGCCAGCACACTAGTAATCCCAGTATTTTGGAGGTTTGAGCAGGAGAATCCAAAGTTCAAATTCATTCATGGCTACAAAGGGTCGGCCTAGGCTACATTAAACCCTATCTCAAAATAAAACAAAACTAAGACCAAAGAAAAACCAGCTTGGTTTATATAAATATGTGAAGTTAACTAGAGTTTGAAAAAAGTAGATTGTTAAAATTACATTTGCGTGTGTGTGTGTGTGTGTGTGTGTGTGTGTGTGTGTGTGTGTGTGTGAGAGAGAGAGAGAGAGAGAGAGAGAGAGAGAGAGAGAGAGAGAGAGAGAGAGAGAGAGGAACAACATACAGGAGTCACTTCTCATCTTCTACCATATAGATCCCAGGGCTTGAACTTAAATCATCAGACTTGGTGGCAAGAACCTTTATCCTCTGAGCCATCTTGCCATCCCCAAGAAATGGACCTCCAATGTCGACCTAATATCTGTCCATTTAAAATGCTAATATATCACCATATAGACATGTAACATATAACCATTATTTGATGTTATTTCAGTATTTAAAAGATAAATAAGAGTTTGAAAGTAAATACAAGTAATTAAGTGTAATATTTAGATTTGACTCTGAACAAAGACTCATATCTTTGCATCTTGTTCCTAAAGCCAAAGAGCCATTTCCATTGGCTCACTCATGCTCGGGAGACTCTGATTCTATGTTTGACCAGGAGACAGGCTCACACAGATTTTGAGTTCCGACTCACAGGAACACATCCCATAATGACAGGGATAGCCCAGTCATCCTCTCAGAACACCTAGGAATCCGGAAGGAATGAAATAGTGCTGCTGTTTTCACAGATTGTCTGTTGGGTAGAGGAAAAGCTGAAGTCAACGCAGAAGAACTGGAGAGCTGAGACTTGTCAGGTTTCCTTCCAAATAAACAAAACCAAGCCCCCAAACCAAAAACACAGCTTCCTTTAGTTCTACATAAAACTTCAACTTGTAGGTTCAAGTGTAGTCTGTAACAGCACTACCAATTATTTTCACACAGGCCACTTGCTTGTTAATGAAGTGGCTTAGGAATCTTTTTGCCATTTGTCAAAGTAATGTGGTGAGTAACTCTGGAATAAGACTAGATATTACAGTGCACTATTTTCTACTTTAAATAACCCAGAGGTGTTTATTTTTTAATGAGCCTAAAATTAAGAAATTAAGTCACAAAGAAGAAAAATCCAGGGATTTAAGTCATTTGTGTTTCCTTTTTTCTCTGTCTTCAAAGTGAAAAGAAAATACAGTCACCCTGTTAATTCACTGAATTGTCGACTTATTTATTGGAACATATGCTCTGAAGGGGGTGGGAGGGAGGTTGGGAAAGTGAAGAATGGGAAATGTGTGCAATGGGTTAGGCTTTTCTCAGACCGTCTCTTCTTTTGGCAGAACAGAAACCCAGTTCCATTTACTCATGTGTTTTCCTCTAAATATCTGGGAAACCTCCAGGGATCCTGGCTGCTAAAGTCAGTGGGTAATATCTAAAATGAGAGCAGGCATGGTGGGAGAGAGTGATTTTCAACTTCTTTATAGAAGTTGCAAAGAATGAGACCTTGGGGATCTTGTTATGATGGTTGTTAGAGCCGATAATGATAATTTTGTTTCCCCAAGTCCACAGGGATCCAGCTCTTCGAAGAATAAAACTTGTTAGTAAAGTCTTTCATAATGCGTGCAACTATTAAAAGTTTCTGAAGAGTTTCATAATAATTCACAAAGTGAAGTTGTCTCCAGGGTTATCTTAGGAGAAGCAGGCAATTATTCGGAGAGCTCAAATGAGTTGGCTCCTGTCATGTTCTTCCCTTTACAGTTGCTTCTCCGCTGCTCAGCAGCCCTGGAGACTTACTTATGATTAGTTACACCACTAAACTTCAAACTTTATCAGTGTAACTGGAATAAGCATTACCTCCCTTGCAGAAGGGATTTCATTGGTCAGGGACTTACTGTAAGTACCTAGGATAATTATTCTCATAGTGACCTTACTTTGTCTATATTTCCCTTCAGAAATTATTCCCTTTTAAAATGTGTAATGTAATATTACCCTGTGAATGTAATCATTATTCATCAACCACAATTTCAGTGAAAAATATTTGGTCCATACATATTGTTTATCTACCCTTAAAGGCACCACAATCCAAAAGAAGGTAAGAACGAGGCTATTACAAGATTGTGTCAAAATGAATAGCCTGTTCCCAGTAGACAAAAAGATAAACATCAAGTTACTTATGCTATGGTATTTGTTAACTGCTTATTGTTTTTCTACTTTGATATTTTCATACTCTATTAAATACAATGTTTATTGACAAACTTCTAATCTTCACCAAAATGTTAATTCCTCAAAAAATTGTTGATTCTATTATTATAAAAAGAGATTTAAAAGTGATAGTATATGATTTGCTCAATTTTATTTGAAAAAAAGCTTGAATAATTTTTCAATACAGCAGATACTGCAGTGAAATGCTGTCCCCTGAGCTAGCCCTCTTGATGAAGTGGCTTCTAAGGCACATTTTACAGAGCCAACTTGGAATTGCCACAACATGGTAATGATCTATATTTTATTTCTCCTTCATCTGGCTCCATTTCCCATAAACAGACATTTCTCATCTTCCTGGCTATTATATAACTGTAGCTTTATAAATTAATAAGTACATAAAGTGAAGATAGATGTTACATAGTAAAACAGAAAACTCACATTACTAATGCTCCAGGCCCACAGAAAAACATATAACCAAGGAATGTACACAAGGTTTAATGTGGTGGCATGTATCTATAATCCTAGCTCTTAGAAAGCAGAGGTAAGAAGGTTAGGATTTCAAAAATAGCCCTTGGCTGCACATTGAACTTGATAGGCCAGTATGAACTACATAAGACTCCAAGTGATGTTTAGCTTTGGTTTTGAACTTGGAAGGATCTAGAATTACTTGAGACAAGCACTTGGCCATGCGTCTGAGGAATTATTTAGAGTAAGTTAAGTCAGGTGAGAAGACCATCCAAATGTAGATGGTGCCATACCTGTGTGCTGCGGTCCTGGACTGAAAAGAAAGAGAGAAGTCAAGTACAGACATTCATTGCTATCTGCTTCTTAATTATGGACACGATCTGACCAGCTCTGCTACCGTGGCCTCTCTACCACCATGGGGGAAGTAACCCTTTCTTCCCTGAGTTTCTTTAGTCAGGTATTTATCACAACAAAAGGAAAAATAACTAAGATAGCCCGAGCCAAGAAAGGACAAGAAAGAAAGAAGAAAGAAAAAATGTAGACAACAATTTCATAATAGCAAAAAATTTGACCATACTTAGAGGAGTGTAAACCCCAGACTTGGTTAGACTACTACCATCGATCCATATAAAGGAATACCTCATGGCACGTAAATTGAGTCAAGACTGTCACTAAGTAAGGAATTGACAAGGGAGGAAGGGATTTGTTCATGCTATCGCCAAGTGAGGAGACAAGACAGAAGATCTCAAATCAGCCCCCCTGGAAGGGTTTAGGGATGCTCATGAGTTAAAGAAGTGCTTGGCCTAAGGCCTGGTGATGGGTATGGAATGGTAAAGTATTTCAGTGGCCCCAATCAAACTTCATGAATCTTTATCAGTTGTGTGTTGAGAAGATGATGGTGCTAGTAGGCTCCCAGGACAGTTCTGCCATTTTGGCATCAAGAGGTCACCTATTAGATACCATTTTTTTCTCCTGTTAACCAGAGTCAATTCTTGCGGATAGCACAAAGCAGCACTTACCTGCTGCTGTGTTACAAATCACCCCAAATTTTGGCAGCTTAAAACAAACGGGATGCACTATTTCATAGTTTCTCTTAGATGAGGCATTTGGGCACTGAGCAGCCATGCTCCTTTGGCCCAGAGTCTCTCCCGAGGCTGCAGTCGGGTATTTTTGCCCTAACATTAACTGAGGTACCAAGCACATGAACTGTCTCTTGGCAGGCCCCAGAAGACTTGCTACAAGCACATTCATGAGAGCATATTGGCCAGCTCCTCCAGGGCAGAGCGACTGGCTTCCTCCATAGTGGTTGACTCAGGAGAGCGCATTCAAGAGGAAAGTCAGTCTCCTTAGAAGCCAACATCTCTGCAGGGATTTACACCACCTCTGCTCTGTTCTATTCATTAGCCACAAGTCAGTAAGTTGACATCCTGTTCAAAGGAAGATTACACAGGGCATGAAAACCAAGAAATATGGGTCATGTGGGCCATATCCAAGAATGTCTGCCACATACAGTGTCTCCTCTTCTCCCTTGCTTGTTTTGGCCACAAGAAGTCTCCAAAGCCTGGAAGCAGTCATAGCTTATACTTTCACTAAGACACCTTTTTGTTTCTCATAGAAATTGAGTGCCATTTTAGAACATCAAAACCTTCAAGACCCGAAGTTGCAAATATCCCCTTTTGAGAATAAATGGGGCAACTTCTTTTCCTATCTCTGGGTTCCTAGACCTACTCATGTATCATTCACATTAGAGACATAGCACAGTAGAGGGATTTCTAATTTAATTATGAGAGACTGAATATTGTAACATGAATTGCTAAATGATCTTTTAATAAAAAAAAAAACCCAGAGCCAGAAATTGGGGTAAATTCTGAAAGATCAGAGAAACAAAGGAATAAGCCACCTCCACATCTCACTGTAGCGGGTAGCATGTATTGTCACAATTTTGAAGTCATCGTCCTTTACCATACATTTGCTTATATACTGTTTTACCTTGTTTACATGAAGCCTTAGTCCTTAGGTTATTTTGGTAGATAAGACTTACAGATTTATAGTCATCTATGCTTGTCATCTCTATAGTTACGTTAGTTAGGTTGTCCAGATTTACAGATACATTGGTCGGATGGACAGGTAATCTTCAAACACTTCATAGACCTAGAGAATATGGCATTTAAATAACTTAGAATTCTGTTGACATGAGACACAATTGCTCCTGGAAGCACCAAATTGATCCCAAGAGAATGTTGGGGTTCTAAGACATTTCCAGTTGGAAGTTTGTCTTGGCCCAAAATGGCCTATTGGGCAAAGAACTGCCCTTGCCTCAACTGCTGACAATATGAGTGCTGTCTTCTGGACAAGTGGGACACAAGGAAAAGTGACTTCTGAACTCTGCCAAGTCAACTCCCTTGGCATTGCAAGTTCTGTGGAGCAATCCTGCCCATCCATGTGTGGGTGATATATTAATCTCTTCTTGTTGCTAGAATACAATAATTGAGGCTGGGCACTTTATAAAGTATTTCCTTTAGCACGAAGTTTTAGTTTTGTAGTCTCATCTGTTTGGACGGTGATGAGATTTCAGTCTTTTGTGTCATAAAGTTGAAGGAGGCACAATGTCAAGAAGAGTTACCGGAATGATCACATGGTGAGTTAGAAGATGAGAAGGATTAGGAGTCCAGGGTTGCTCTTTTTATAATAACTTGCTACTGTGGGAACTTCTTGGGGAAGTACTCCACTTCTGTGATCTAATTACTTTGTACAAGCAGCCAACTTCAAGGTTTGTACTGCTTTTACATCACCATTGGGGACCAAGCTTCCACTGCATAAAATTTTTAGGGGCTATAGTCAACCATAGTGCAAAATGGTTAGGAGTTCTCTTTTATGTTTACAGTGAATAGTCTACACCCTAAGGTACAGATTCTTAGTTTGAAATGTTGCCTCTAGATGGTTGCTGCTGAGCCTAGAGAAGGCTACGCAAACATTCTGTGACCAGTTGCTTCTGTATGACACAGCATCTATCATGGTCAATGGAACCCCTGGATTTGAGTCCACTCTCTTACCTGATTTCCTTTGAAGTGGGTTGCCTGGTTAGTTACAAGGCCATATGGGATTCTACGCTGCCCAACTTTGGTTTGCACATTATCCCATTGCCTACATAAGTTTTTTTTTTTAAATAAGAAAGACACATACCTGATGATTCTATACCTTTTAAGAATACATTACTAGCACTTTCAGAATGAGAAAAGTCAGAGGTAGCAGATACATTACCTCATTTCAAGGTGTTCTTGGGGAATAATACCATACCAGGGTCTTATCAACTGGCTGTTGTATTCCAAACCAGTGGTGGGATCAGGCTTGGCCAGTGGGTCTGTGGTATGTCACTGAAGCCTCTTCATTTGTGCATTCATTGTACCAATTCCAGGGAGCCAATAATGAAGACCAGCTGATGTCAACTTATTCGCTTCGTTGACTGGAGTCTCCTGCAAAGTGGAAGGTGCTGGTGAGAGCTAATACATAAAACTGTAGTATTTGATGTCTACTCCCATGTTTACAGACACCTGATTTTTTTTATTTACATTTGTTTTTGTCTTTTGAGACAGGACATGATGTCCCAAATGTGCTTCAAATTCACAGCCTTACTACTTCAACTGAGATTTTAAGTATATACCTATTGTGCCATGCTTGACTTGGCTAGATTTTTTTTGTCAACTTGACACTGTCTCGAGTCATTTGGGAAGAAGTAACTCCAACTGAAAAAAAAAATGCCTGTCTCAGATTGGCCTATAGGTAAGCATGTGGTGCATATTCCTGATTAATGATTGGTATAAGTGGTACCACCCCACTGAGGATTATGATACCTATCAGCCTGTGGTCCTTATACAAGAAAACAGGCTGAGCAAGCCATGGGGAGCAAACCAGTAAGCAGAATTCCTCCAGAACTTCTGCTTCAATTTCTGTTTCCTGGTTCCTGACTTCAATACCTGTCCTGAATCCCCTTTGTTCTAGACTACAATGGCAAGCCAAAATAAGCCCTTCTCTACCCAATTTGCTTTTGGTCATGATAGGAGCAGAAAAGAAACTCCCCATAATACATGTTCAAAATACTAAATGTGCAGAACAAAGAAAGTATATTGAAAGCTACAAAGGAAAATGGCCAAGTCACATACAAAGTCAGGTCCATTTGAATAACACCTGACTTTTCAATGGAGACTCTGAAGGCCAGAACATCCAGGATGGATATTGTGTAAGCTCTATGAGATCACAGATGGCAGCCAGACTACTATGGTCAGCAAAATTACCAATCACAACCAATGGAGAAAGAAAAACATTTCATAATAAAACTAAATTTAAGCAATTTTTGTTCACTAATGCAGCCCTACAGAATGAACTAGAAGGAATAATTCAGTCTGAAGAGAAGGGTAACTACACCCAAGAAGATACAAGGAAGAGATAATCCTAGAACAATTAATCAAAAGAGGAGAAAAACCTATACCACCACAACAAAATAATGGAAAATAATAAGCAATTCTCATTATTAATGGTTTCAATCCCCCAATAAAAGACATAAATTAACAGGTTGAATTAGAGAACATTATCCATATTTCTTTTTTATCATCCCTAAGCTGTATTATGTTACTTCTTTTTTATTATTTATTATTATTTTTTATTTTTTGAGACAAGGTTTTTCTGTGTAGCTCTAGGTGTTTTGGAACTCATTAGGTAGGCCAGGCTGAGCTCGAACTCATAGAGATCCTTCTGTCTCTGCCTCTTGGTTGCTGGGATTAAAGGCGTGCGCCGCCGCCACCGCCACCGCCACCGCCACCACCACCACTCGGCTCTCATGTCGCTTCTTATGAAGTTTCTGTTTATATTTTTCCGAATATTAATTTCTTCCATAAACAGTGCATCTAAGTCCATGGCTCATCAGTGCTACTTCATGGACATTCCTGTGGCATTATCCATGTTTCTGCTGCATGCAAGAAACAAACCCTACCACCAAAGACAGATGTTGCAAGATATTTGTTCACACTGTGTGAAAATGTGTTACTGTTTTATTCTGATTGGTTTAATAAAGAGCTGAATAGGTAGGCAGGAGAGGTTAGGTGGGACTTCTGGGGAGAGAGAGGAACTCAGGGTTAGAATCCAGGAGTGCAGAAGATGCCAGTGAGACATGGAGGGAATTGGACTTACAGAATGGAGGAGAGGTTAAAAAGTCAGGAGGCAGAAAGTAGATTAATAGAAGCAGGTTAATTTAAATTATAAAAGCTAGTTGGGGGTTGAGGATTTAGCTCAGTGGTAGAGCGCTTGCCTAGCAAGCACAAGGCCCTGGGTTCGGTCCTCAGCTCCAGAAAAAAAAAAAGAGCTAGTTGGGAACAAGCCTAAGCTAAAGGCCAAGCTTTCATAATTAATAATAAGTCTCTGTGTCATTATTTGGGGGCTGGTGTTCCAAAAGATAATTCGATGAGAAAGACCTACAACAGACAGACATCATCTCAGGGTAAAAGGATGAAAAACAGTTGTTTCAAGGAAAATGGAACCAGGAAGCAAGAAAGTGTAGCCATTTTAATATCTGACAAAGTAGACTTCAACCCAAAATTTATCAGAAGAGGTTAAAGGGATACTACACACTCATTAAAGGAAAATCTGCCGAGAGGCTATCACAGTTCTAAACATTTGTGCACCAAACACAGGAGCACCCAAGTTCATGAAAGAAAGGCTACTACAGCTTAATCACATACTGCCCGTCACACACTGAGAGCGGGAGACTTAAATACCCCAATCTCCATCAATAAACAGGTCAGCCAGACAAAACTAAACAGAGAAATTCTGGAGTTAGAGAACGTCATAAACCAAATGGACCTAACAGATATCTACAGAACATTCTACCCCAACACAATAGAATATACTTTCTTCTCAGCAGTCCATGAAACTTTCTCCAAAATTGACCATATATTAGGACACAAACAAGTTTCAGCAGCAATTAAAAATTGAAATAACACCCTGCATCTTACCTGGCCACCATGGATTAAAGCTGTATATCAACAACAGAAATAGCAGAAAGTGTACAAATCATGGAAGCTGACCAACTCACTACTGAACGAAGACTGGGTAAAGGCAGAGTCAAACAGAAAGTTAGCAAATGGTCCTCGTGAAGCTAAGAAGGCGCTTGACAGTAGATTGGCAGCTTATAGAACTGAAAAAAAAAAAACCTTTGACAATGATACATCTTATAGACAGTATCTACAATACATAAAAAAACCCTGACCACCAAGAAAACAAATATCCCAATTTAAAAATGGGATGTTCTCAAAAGATAAAACACAAATAGCTGAGAAACATTTTACATATGTTCAACAACCTTAGCCATCAGGAAGTTTCAGATTAAAACTATTTTAAGATTTCATTTTATCCCAGTCAGAACGTCCAAAACAAATAAACCAAATGCCAGCTCCTGCTGGTGAGGATGTGGAGAGAGGGAAACACTTGTTATTGCTGCTGGAAGTGCAAAACTGGTTTAGCCCATGTGGAAATTAGTGTGAATGTTTATTAAAGACCAAAAATAGATCTACCACAAGATCCAGACATACCACTCTTGGGCAAATAAACAAAGGACTCTACATCTTATACAGAGATATTTGCTTATCCATGTCTTTACTGTGTTAAACAGCCAGAGATTGGGAACAACCCCCATCAACTGATAAAAAGATAATGAAATTGTGGTGAATTTAAACAATGAATATTATTCAGCTGTTGAGAAAAAAAAATTGCAGGTAAATGGATGAAGCTAGAAGTAATCATCCTGAGTGAGGTAACCAAGATTCAAATAACAAGGTATGTTTTCTCTTATATGATATATACACATGTGGATATTAGCTTTTAAGGTTTAGATATGTGTGTTTCAATCTGAATAACCACAGAGGTTATGTAGCTGGTAAAGGACCTTGGAGGAGGAAGGGATCTTCCAAAGAAGGGGAAATAGAGTATAGGATTATAAAGAGATAAAGGAGAAAGTAGAATAGAAGGATTAAATGGAGGAGAGAAGTAAATGGCTAGGGAGGGACTATGGAGAGGGACAGATACATCAAAGGCCAATACCTATTATTGCAGAAGCTTAATAGAAAATATATATATGAAAAAATTAAGTGTCACTATTTAATATGGAACACAATGCTCCAACTAGACACCTTATGACAACAAGTAAAACATTCAGTGGTAGAAATGGGTTACATCTTGTGGAGTCATTGGCTAAAGAGCATCTGATAGATGTCCTCTAAACATTACAGATTATTACCAAGGCTATCGGTTACTATTGATAACCTCATGGTTAAGGCCTCATTGCTGAAGATACAATTTACTTATGTCATCAAACATGGAGAAATCAAGCTGGTGTCCGACTAGAAGCTTCACTCCTACTGACTAGCATTCACTGTGTTAGAATGTATATTGCTACTAAAGGAGAAAAGTAATCATCAGTACCATCCAGCTACAAATTATATGAACTACAACAGAAACCTACCTGTAAAATATGGTGGCGCATTAGTGGTACAAATGTTATGGGAGTAACCAACCTTTTTTTCTTTTTGGATGTAAGATCCACTCCATGAGATGGATCCGTACATGACACTGCTAAAGTGGCTAAGAACCTGATACCAGATAGGCCACTGGGATAGGGGAACATACTTCTATTATTCTGCTAAAAGAACATAGCAATAAAATGAGTCCTAATGATTTATTGCTAAACCCATAGGTCAATATATTGCTCAATCCTCATTAGAGAGGCTTCTTTTTGCAGTAGATAGAAATTAACACAGAGACCCATACCTGGATAATGTGTAGAATGTGAGAGACTTTGGAGCACTCAGCCCTAAATGGGATGCCTTTATCAAATTCCTCCCTTCAAAGCTGAATAATTTTTGCAGAAGAGAAGGAAGAAAGATTTTAAGATCGAGAAGTAGTGGATGACACAACAAACACTGTCTTCCAGAAACAACAGTACCAATATAAAATTAACAAACTCTGTGCCAGCATGTAGAAAACTTGCACATGCTCAAACTCACAAAGTTCCAGCATTGAGAAGGGGAAGTGGACACAAAGTCCCAGCCCTAACCGAGAAGCAGGTAACTGATACCCGCTGGGAAAAAGAAAAATCTATTTTTTTTTTCAGTAGAGTGCCACTGGCTATATCATCCACATTTCAGGGCAGACCCCATTCCCTGAAGTAGTTGACTAAATACAAAATGGATTCCATTTGTTAATTTTTTTTTTGTTTTGACTTTTTTGTCTCATTGATTTTCTTTTTATGCTTGTTTTTTGTTTTAATTTTCATTTTTTGATGCTTTTTTTTTTTTTTTTTAGAAAGAGAGATGGAAAAGTTCACCCAAGCATGAAGTTGGGTGGGTAGGAAGATGAGGAGGATCTGGGAGGGAAAAATATGATAAAAAATACATTGCATGAAAAATTTTTGAAAATTAAAAAAGTAAAGTAAAATCCATGAAAAAAATAAGTGCTGCCACTGGTAAGTTGACCATGTTCCTCCCACTGGAAGTTAAACGTTCATCAATATATATTCACAATTTGGACTTGATGCATAAATATAAAAGGATACAAAGTTGGCTGGATCTGGATCTGAGAGGAGTTGGGGAAGAGGTGAATATAGCAAAAAACAACTCACTGTGACAAATTCTTAACTAATTATATATTATATATAATACATGTTATTAATATATGTAATGAAAAATATATATGCATGTATTATTTAGTAAATAAGCATAGCATATTTCTAAGGTCTTGTTAATTTAGCCCAGAAGTTGTGTTTGGATTTGCTAATTGGCCAACATCGCAGTAATCTATAGTCATTCTACAGGATGTGTCCAAGTTCTGAAGGAGTCAGATTGGAGAATTTAAGTGGAGACGATAGAGAAAATTTATGTATACTGTATGTCTTTGATGGCAGAACTGAATCCTACTATTACCCCCTAAGAAACAATATTACTTTGATTTAACACCTATGAGTGGGGGATTGGCAGGACAGCAAGTTCAAAGGTATATCTTAGACTTCCCTCTGTGATAGTCCTCATCCCATAGACCAAAGACCTAATGTGAATGTTAGCCCAAGTATCAAGTACATGAACTCCAATTATATACTTAAGACCTGAAGAAATGACTCCCAGGTAGGTTTCTGGCCCCACTGGAGCTAGGATGGGACAGGTTCCAGTCAAGATGCATTTACTTCTGTGGAGAAATCAGAGGCAATTGTGGGAGTTGGATATGTGCTTTCCCTTGGTGGATCTTGCAGATGTCACTTGGGTCATAAAGCTTGGCAGCAAGAGACTACTCACTGGCCCAAGGACTGAATTTAGTACGCTGCTCCTTAGCCCTGCATCCCAATAAAGGTAGCATAATGAGTCTCTTGCTATCAATGACAACACAGACCCTATGTTCCCATCCCTCAAATCTCAGAAACTTGAATCTATAAAAGGAGGAGGTAAATATAGTACACTGGAACAAAAATAATTGTTTTTATTAATAAATAATAAATTTTGATTGTGATAATTTTACATGAGGTATAAGAAATCTAATTCTGCTGGATGAAGGAACTGAAGACTGGATAGATCAGAGACCTAGGATAGAACCAAATGTGACTGGGAAAAAAAAAGAAAAAATATTGAAATAATTCCTAATGATATTCTGCTATACTCATTGATTGGTGCCTTGTCAAGTCATAATCTGAAAGGCTTCCTCTGGCCGCATATTATAGTGGGTACAGAGACTCACAGCCAGACATTATACCGAGAGAGTCTAAATTGCCTGTCTCCATTGGGTCCCTCCCCTCAGAGCTCAGGGAATCCTGTGGAAGGAGAGGAAAGATTGTAGGAGTCAGAGGGGAGAACATGGCCCATTGAATCAACTAAGCAGGACTCACATGGGCTCACAGAGACTGAATCGAAAAGGGGCCTACATGGGTCCACATCAGGTCTTTTGCATGTGCTATGGCTCTTAGCTTGGTGTTTTTGTGGAACTCCTCACAGTGGGTGCAGATGTGTCTGATTCTTTTACCTGCTTTTCGGACTCTCTTAGTCCAATTGGTTTGCCTTGTCCAGCCTCGGTATGAGGGCTTTTGCCTTGTTTTGCTACATCTTGTTTTGTCATGTTTTGTTGCTGTCTCTTGGAGGCCTGCTCTTTTCTGAAGAAGAATGGAGGGGGACTGGATCTGGGGGAGAGGGGAGTGGTGGTAGCTGGGAGAAGAGGAGGGAGGGGAAACTGTGGTTGTTATGTATTGTACGAGAGAAGATTCTATTTTCAATGAAAAACAAATCTAATTCTGAACTTACCTTATAAAATTGTTTTCTTGTACATGGAAGAGAATCAACTTATAAATTTGTTCTTATCAGTTGAACAACTGCAACTAGTTTGTGTTCATTTCTGTAGCAATAAATGTGCATATGCACACACAGCTACTGATATATGTACATTCTGCAGAAACCACCAATCTGTTCTTTATCTTTATAATTATATTGTAAATGTTATATAAACAGATTTAGATTGTATTCAGTATTTAATTTTTATTGTATACAATTAATATAATATTTACAATTGTAACCATTAAAAAACTCATCAGTGTTATTGTGTGTCATGTAACCATTTCCAACATCTTTTTCTAAAACTTCTCATTTCATCAATTGGGTAGGTATGTGGTGTTGTTCCTTGTCATTTTGATTTGCAATTTATTAATAAAAATGACACTATCTTTTCATGTTTTGTTATGTCTATGTCTGCTTTGGTGAGTTGCTTGCTCAGATATTTTGTTCATTTTAAAGTTGGAATGTACTTTCACACTGTTGAGTTAGAAGGCTTTTGTATTATATTATTTCCGTATAAGATCTTTATGAAATATGTATTTTACAATATTTCTTTAATCTGTATTTTTGGGAAAGTTTAATTTTCTAATTTGGGTTGTAGCTACCAGTTTTCTTTCATACATTGTGACTTTGATGATGTATCTAAGAATTAATAACATAAGACAGGATGGCATAGATTTTAAAAAATATTTTTACTTAGAATTTTTATTGTTTTAACTTAGATCTATGATCAGTTATATCTAGTTTCATATTCTTACACATAACTAACCAATTACTCTAGCACTGATGATTGAAAAGAATAATTCCTTTGTCAATAGTCAGTTGATTGTGTATGTATGAATGTATTCCTGACTCTTTATTCTGGTCTACCGATATGTGGTTTATTATTTTGCCAATACTGAGCAGACTTGATTACTGAAATGTTATAGTAAGTCTTCAAATTGAGTAAGATGAGCCCAAACTTTTTGCTTTTTTCATATTTTTAATATCCTATATGTTTTTATTTTTCCAGTTAATACTTAGTATTATATAGTTTCTATCTGTGAGATATCTTGTTGAAATTCAATTGGAATTGCAGTGCATCTACAAAGTCAAATCAGGAAGCCATGTCTTAGCAATATTGAATCTTCTAATTCATTGTATGGAATACATCAATGACACAACCAGTCAAGAGAAATTAATTGGCATTTATAGAGCTCTCCACACAATGACAGAGCACATATTCTTTTGAAGCATTCCTGGAGCCTTTATAAATATTTAGCCAAGTCAGTCTGCTAAAAACCAAATACCATGTACTGGGTAGTTAATGAATGACAGAAGTTTATCTCTCACAGTCCTAGAGGTTAAGAAGTTCAAAGTTGAGATGAGGATAGAATCATTATCTGATTCAAGGATGGTGTCTTTTTTTTGTAAATTGTCTGGGGTTAGGCTGGGGTTGGGAGATGGAATAGGGAATGTCTGTTTGTGTGTTCTTGGTTTCTCTTTGGGATGATGAAAGTGTCTTAAAACTAGGCTGTGATGATATTAATTATGTTCTGTGAACACACTAAAAATCATTGAATGGTCATAGTAAATGGGAAAATTTTGTGTACTAATTATATTTTAATAAAGGCATTTAAAAAAGAAAACAAAAAGTCATACAATGAGAGAAAATAACTATGAGATATGTTTGACAAGGGACTAAATACCTGAAAGAAAGAGATGACCCAAATTAACAGAATCATATATAAAAAGGTAAACTTGTAATGTTTGAGACACCAAAGAAATTCAGGATAGTATAAAGTTATATTTTAAAAACCTGTACTGCATTAAGTCAGAAAATCAACGATGAAAGAGAGATCTTGATAGAGGGAGACTAAAACAGGGATGGGGGAAACCTGGTACTAGGGAAATTTCCAAGAATCCACAAGGATGACCTCAGCTTAGACTACTAGCAATAGTGGAGAGGGTGCCTGAGCTGGCCTACCCCGGTAATCAGATTGGTGACTATCCTAACTGTCATCATAGAGCCTTCATCCAGTAACTGATGGAAGCAGATGCAGAGATCCACAGCCAAGCGCCAGGCCGAGCTCCAGGAGTACAGTTGAGGAGAGCCTGCATGGGACTGGACTAGGCTCTCTACGTAAGTGAAACAGTTGTGTGGCTTGGTCTGTTTAAGAGGCCCTTGACACTGGGATCAGGATCTATCCTGGTGCATGAGTGGGCTTTCTGGAGCCCACTCCCTATGGTGGGACACCTTGCACAGTCTTGATGCAGGGGGAGGGGCTTGGACCTGCCTCAACTGAATGTACCAGGCTTTGCTGACTCCCCATGGGTGACCTTACCTTTTCAGAGGAGGGGATAGGTGGTGGGTTGGGGAGGGAAGTCTGAGGTGGAGGGAATGGGAGGAGGGATGAGCGGGGGAAATCTGTGGTTGGTATGTAAAATGAATAAAATTTTTCTTAAAAAAGAAAAGAAAATCTAAAAGAAATGGAAACATTTCTAGATCCATCCAAAACACCAAAGTTAAGCCATGAAGAAATCAACAATTTAAACAGATTCACAAAAACAAGGAGCTTGAGACTGTGATAAAAAGCCTTCTGATTAAAGAGAGCTCAGGTCCAGATGGATTCACAGCAGAACTCCAGGTGACTTTCAAAGATTTACAACCAACACTATTTAAATTATTAAAAATAGAAACAGAGCACTTCTAAACTTCCTCAATAAAGCCAGTATTACTCTAAAACCAAGACAAGGTAAGACACCCCCCCCACACATACATATATACACAAACTACAGGCCAATATCCCTCATTAACATAGATGCAAAAATAATTTATAAAATACTTGCAACCTAGCTACAGACATATATCAAAAAGACCAACCATGATCAAGTCGACTTTATTCTATAAGGATGTTTCAACATATGTAAGTTAACAAATATAATAAATCCTACCAGTAGACTTGAGGACAAAATTCAAATGGTCATTGCAATAGCAGCAGAAAATGCCTTTGGCAAAATCCAACATGCTTTTGCTAGAGAAAACCTAAAGAGAACAGAAGTGAAATCAAGGGTACAGATGACAAGCCAATAACCAACATCCTCCTATAGGAAAAAAAGCTCTAAGAAATCCATTAGAATCAAGAAGAAGACAGGACTGTCCACTATGGCTACTCCTTGTCCATTAGTGCTTGAAGGAGCTAGCTAAGCAAGCTGCCAAGGGTTCTTTCCCCTGATGAACAGTGAGACAAAGATGTTCCATCATGTCTTCTGTGCAGTAAAAGTGCTACAATGTGGTGTTTATAAGATGATTTAAAGAATTAGGCTCAGGGATAGGGCTAGGTTCAGTGTTTTCAACAACAATCTAAACACCTTCATCAACACTAGGAAGTGTTCAGGGCCCTAGCTTGGGTTCGAGTCTCTGGAGAAAAATGTGCCACAGTGCAGTCAGGAGACTCTATTTCTCCATCAGCACAACAGGAAGAGGGGAGCAACCTGGGTACCCTTCACCGTATCTTTCCCATACCACTTAATTCTTGGTTAAGAAGACTCTCTTGATTAACCTTTTAAAGGCCTCTTTTACCTCTTTGTTCCTAAGTGTATAGATTAGGGGATTCAGCATGGGGGCAATAATCCCATAGAAGAGGGAAACCATCTTCCTTGGGTCCTTGGAGTGTGGTGAAGGTGGCAGTAGATACATAGAGATAGCTGTACCATAAAACAGGGAGACCACTATTAGATGGGAGCCACAGGTCCCAAACGCTTTTTGTCGACCCTCAGCAGATTGGATTTTCAAGATTGCTTGGGCAATAAAAGCATATGATATAAGGATGAGTGTCAAAGGTACCAAATGGAAAATCACACTAACAAAGAACAGTTCGGCCTCATTTGCAGTTGTATCCACACAGGACAACTTGAGCAGGGCAGGGACTTCACAGAGGAAATGATCTATGACATAGTGGCCACAGCGTGGTAGCTGTAGGGTTAGGATGGACAGCCACACTGAGTTTCCAAAGCCAATGATCCAGGATACAGCTGCCAACTGGAGGCAGAGCCTCTGGTGCATGATAACTGAGTAATGGAGAGGCCGACAGATGGCTACAAACCTGTCGAAGGACATGACTGGTAGCAGAACACACTCGGTAGCTCCCAAGGCCAGAAACATGAAAAGCTGTACCACACAGCCACTGTAACTGATAACTTTCCTAATGCTGCGTAAATTTACCAGCATTTGTGGAACTGTGCATGTGATGTAACAAAGATCGATGACTGACAGATTAGTCAAAAAAAAGTACATGGGAGTGTGGAGTTTAGGGTCCAAACGGGACAGCACAATGATGTTGAAATTTCCAAAGATGGTCACTATGTAAGAAGTCAAGAAGACCACAAAGAGTGGAAACTCCAGCCATGGCTGATCTGAGAAACCTAAGAGAACAAACTCTTCTGTGATGCTCTCATTTGCCCAACTCATGATCGTTTTAACTTACGTTTTCCTGAAACATAAAAATTCAAGAAGTCAGTTCACACATATTAACTACTGTATATTTAGCATGTATTTATTTGTTTTCACAGTGCTTTATAACCACATTTATTAACTGTTTCAGTTATGTATTTCTACTTACTACAAGTTTGAAGACATTTACATAACTGGTATTGCTTGTGCCACAGAAAAAGTACAGTTGAACCAGTTACCTAGGTATTTCTGAAGTTTCTGTGTCCACACCCACATATCTAAACTGAATGCTAAAATTTAAAAAGCACATTCATGACTTAGACAAATTGTACGTTTGTTTGCTGATTCTTTGCTATTTGGTTAACTTTTGTTTTTGGAACTTCCTACATAGCTATTGGCAGGAAGATTTAGAGGCAATCCCCACCACATTCTTTACCGTCAATGTCAAAAACTGTTGGAGAACTCATGTTATATTAGAGAGCTTTATAGTAAAAACAGCATGGCACTGTCATAAAAGCAGATGTGCTGATCAATAGAGTAGAACTGAGGAGCCACACACAAACCCACACTCCTTCAGCCACATAGGTTTTTGAAAAAGAGACCAATAAAAACCACTGGAGGAAATGCAGCATCTTTAACCAAACGGGGCAGCTACATGGAGAATGAAACTTGATCTCTCACCCTGCACAAAACTCAACTCTAGATGGGTCGGGACTTTAACATAAGACCTGATATCCGGAGAGAAGAGAAAGTAGAGAAAGACTTGAACTCGTTGGCACGGAACAGGGCTTTCTGAACAGATCCCTGATGGCATAGACATTAAGATGGTCGCACATATGTGCAACCTCATGAAACTAAAAATCTTCTGTACAGTAAAGGACACTATTGTTCCAATGACAGAGCAGTCTACAGAATGGAAAGTCGGATTTTTTTTTTAACAGGTATACATCTGACAGGGGGTTAATATCTATATAGAGAAAGAACTAAAAAAAATTGAACAGTAAGAAAATAAACAACTCAGTTTAAAAATGGACCATGGAACTAATCAGAAAATAGGAAAGCAAGGGACAGATGAGCGAAGAAGAGGAGAAGGGAGGAAAATATTGCCACTGGTAGGAATTCTGAAGCAGAATACATGATGGGTAAGGAGAGATGTCACAACTTTGAGATTTCCCAAGTTTCTCCAGGGCTTTAAAATGCCATCAAGCTCATATAACTAAGGTGACGCTAACCCATAGTCCCTCCAAGGACTGCTGAGGTCATTTTGCTGTCCTGGTTTATCAGTAACAAAACTCATCCAGCCTTAGAAGGAATCTTGTTTAGGTGAAAAGCTGTAGGTTCTCCTTAACTATAATATCAAAGAGGGACATCTCCTCAAGTATTATTCAGAAGGTGTCTCATTATATGGATGTAAGTGCTGGGCCAGTGGCCTTTCCAGACCAGTTCTCAATATGGCATTTATTTGCTGGAATTCAGTCACAACCAGACTTTGCAAGGAGCTCTGGTTGATAAGAAGACAATACCTTCTCACCCACACTAAGATCAGTAATTACAAAAGAATGGGCATTCTCCTGTCATTGTGAAATCACTGTGTGGTGGCATTTGACAGCACAGGGAGTATCTCCCCATGATCCACAGCAGTTAGAGCAGGGACAGGTCATTACCGGGCAAGACAGAGAGACAGAAAAATAATGTGCTGAAGACAATGCAGAAGGGAGATTGCAGTGCCTCTCAGTGTTACACTGAACTTTTCTCTCTTCAGGGTCAAGTTTTCCTACTCTGCAAACACTCAGTGATCTCTACCAAATCCATTACAAAAAGGAGATTGTTTGGATAAAAACTGAAGTATCCTTTTGTACTGAGAAAGTTGAGGCGTCTTGAATTGTTAGGATCATCAGGGTGTGAAAATGGAAGGACATGTTAACAACTGAAACAGACCCAGAACCCCGAGTCTCTGCACTTCCAGCCAAGAAGTCAGCTGATGCTGTCTACCTGATACCTCCTACAATGGAGCTCCCTGTCTGAGCTGAGAGGTAAAAGTACACAAACCTCCTTCTCTGCTCTTGAGTGGAGTTCTGTTGGCAGCATCTGCAGGGGCAGCCTTTCTCAACACTCAGAGCAGGAGGGCTTTTTTTTTTTTTTTTGGTTTTTTCGAGACAGGGTTTCTCTGTGTAGTTTTGCGCCTTTCCTGGAGCTCACTTGGTAGCCCAGGCTGGCCTCGAACTCACAAAGATCCGCCTGCCTCTGCCTCCCAAGTGCTGGGATTAAAGGCGTGCGCCACCACGCCCGGCAAGCAGGAGGGCTTTTAAAACGCTGGGCTGAGTTTCCCTTTTGCAGCTGGAGTGTAAGGAGAAATGATAAGTGTAGCTTTCACCAATCATCGTAATTTAGCTTTAAGAAGTATCAAAGCTGGCTGCTTTTTCTCCATTTTCAAAGACCAGGTTGTGGGCAAATCTAAATTTAAAGGTTGAGAAATAGAAATTTAAATTTCCCTTTAGTTTTAATTTAAAGGTAAATCTAGATTTACAGTTTTATAAGCTGTAGGTAACAAACAGGTTAGGATACAAGGCTGCTCTGCTCCTAAGGTTTTTTTTTTTTTTTTTTTTCAGCAGAGAACAAGCAAGTGTTCCCATATAGCCGCTATAAGAAAAGTAAATGGAATGAAGAAACTAAGACTGAGTCAATGTTTTCTAAATGCCGTAATAGCAAGCAATCCATAAAATAAATGTTCAAGCCCCCAAATTTCAGTTTGTCTTTTTCCAATATGCTTTATACAATGTTTTAAGAAAGTGTTCCACATACCCCGACGTGGAGCCTTAGGGACACAATGGTTTGTGTCTGTGTGCTAGTTCAAGGAACTTTGAATTCCAAACGGACTCATTAGAAATATGCAGCTCCAATAATGTCTTCATAAGCTCTTCAGCATCAGCCTGATGGGATGAACTGTGCTCCACCCACCTCATTCCACTTGGTGACAAGTTATGAGATCTTCATTCAGGAGTAACTCAGAAAACAAGGGAATAAGAAAGTCTTGTGGGTAACTGGAGAGTGTATTTTCTGGCATTGCATGGCACAGTGGGCACTCACGGCTCTCTTCAGAGTCTTCCCTATCAGGACTGCCAGGAGTGGCTAGAGGGAGATTCCTCAGTGCTGGTCTGTGCTCTGCCTTGCTCAAAAGGATGGCAACCCTTATTAGAACCAAGGATGATACCCAGTGGGGTTCTCTGTGAATCAGCTCTTCACCTTTCACCCAGGTTTTGTTCTGTAATGCTCTTCCCCTGGGGACCTTCTCCTCAACTGTGTCCAAGACAAAAGGGAATGTTAATAGGGACTAAAATACTTTATGCAGTAAAGATTCAAATTTGTGCTATCAATGTAATAATTTGTTTCCTTCTGTAAAGGCACCAAGAGAATTCTGTGAAGCCACAGAGAACTGTGGATTCGCTGTATAATTGGATCTGAGATCAATGTTTATTGAATGGACGTCTGTGAATTCTGGAACTATGGACATGTTTTTTATTATCTCAGCTCATAGAAAGCTACTTTTTTTTCTTACATAGCCAAATAATTCTTTTCTTTTTTAGGTTTTGCTTAATTAAGCCATCTCTGTGTTCAATGAAGTTTCTTACTTTTTTTTTTACAAACTTAATAATTTGATTTGCATTTTTCAATAATCTTCCCTAATCAAGATTTATTTTATACGTTCTCATGTATAGTCTCATATCAGTTTTTCAAATGAATAAGTACAAGAAAAATAAAGTGTGTCATATTACTCCAGAGACTGTAAATAATATAGTAGCAAAGGACTGAAAATATGAATATAGAATTCAGATAGCAAATCTATCTGAGTGGGTTTTAATTTTCTGAATATTCAAGGAAATATAGTTAAGTAATAAAGATAAGTCATCTACTACATAAGAAAAAGTAGTCAGCAGATCTCATATTGCTGGTGCTAATAAAGGAGAAAAGAGTCCTCACAAAATATTGTTTACTGGCCTTCTAGAAGTAAATAGAACTGCAGGGGGCCGTGGGAATGTACAGCAGTGACAAGTAGTGTTTAACAGGTCAACCCACCAGATGCATGATTCCCTGTTGGGGACCACCACTTGGCAAAGCCGTGCGGTTGCTGACTGTGAATGACTGGTTGTTTTTTGTTCATAACTTTCTTAGATGCCAGTGCTATGTCTCCCTAATAAGAACAGTTGTGAGGTTCTTTCCACAGTCCTTTGGTGGTATGTTTTATACTTTTGAGGCACACATTTAGCTGTGGATGGTCAGGAAGATGATTTCTGTTTAAGCTGATTATTCTGAACAGAGATAGTAGCAGAATATTCTTCGTCACCGGCACAGGAAAGTAACAGTATTCTCAATCTCAAAGACAGCTAATTTTAGGCTTCAGAACAAATTCAAAATCAGACTAAGTTTCCCCTGCAGAAAATACACAAAGACTAATTCTCAGGTGTTGTTTATTGCTAAATCAAGGCCCAACTCTTTACGTTGAGATCTAGCTCCCTGTGGTAGTTCTCTTTCCGCATGTACCCTGACTGCTCAAGATTCCGGCAATTGTTTACTGTCTGGGATCCCTCACCGACTTAGAGCTATGTGCATGGGTCAATGTGACATTACTAGCCCCAGAGAAACTAAGTGACTTATCTTGTGTTATGATGAGAGGGTCAGGCCCTGAAACTGTAGCTTATAATTGTCCAGAGTTTGGCTGTGAGAGACCAGCTGTGGTGTGGAGAGAGAAGGCTGTGTTGAGCCTATACTTTCAAGTACCAATGTATCAATATTTTTATTTGCTACTCTAATGTACTTAAAGGTTTATAATAAAGTTGCAGCTCCTTATTCCCATTTCATGGTGAGAAGAAAAACAATCAGAAAAGAATCAGCCTGAACATTCACATCTATGCTTAGGCAGGAGGCTTCCCTCTTACACTGTGAACTTCTGCCTAAAGCCAATCATTCTAATCTCATGGATCATTTTCCTGTTTGCCTATTTAAATCTTCATTTTTGCAGTTTTCTTCCCTTTCTATGTCATTATTTTGTGCCTAGATCATTCCTCTCTTTCTGTCTTATAAACATGCTATAATTTCGCTCATCTTAAATAATCTCTTTTATCTTACAACCCTTTTCTACATTACCCCCTTCCTCTGCTCTTTGCAGTTTTCCTTCAACAGAAGATCCACCTTGGCTGCCTGGCTCTCAGCTGTCCCCCACTGTGCTGGCTTGCTGGGCCTCACGAGATTGATGATATCTAAGGATTGATTTTCAGGTCCTACTTCACCTGGCCAATGAGCCACATTTTACAGCATTGCTCCCATTTCCTTCTGGAAACACCTTCCTTTCCAGGATGGCCCTTGCTCCCGATCCCTCCTACTTCTCCATCCCTCTTTTTGGTCCTTCTCATCATCCTGATCTGAAGGTTGCACACATTGCTACTTCTGCCGGGAACACTTTCCTCAGACGCCTGACCCATTGCCTCCTCATCTCCGTCATGCAGAAGTTTGCTGGAATGTACTTTCTGATGTCTTGCTTAACAGAATCCTAATGATCATCATAACCACATGCCCATCTATTGAAAATATCAATAGGTAAGGAGACTCATGATCTGTGAAAGGAAAAACTCAAAGAGCATAAGATAAAATGTTTCTTCTATACTTTATTTTGAGTGATATTGTACAATGCTCATAAGATGATAGGGTATTTTTTAATTTATCTTACTTTATGCTTAAGTAGTAGTATACTTTGTAAATTATTTAATAAACTGCTGGGCTGTGGAAATGTCAATAAGACATAGTGATGTTTTTACCCGGAGTTCTCACATTGTTAGTCTCTGTAACTTGTTATGGTGATATTAACTATTTTAGAGAAGAACATGGTAAAGCAAAATAGGTACCATGGGAAATGAATTAATCTGGAGTTCCATTAAGAGGACTACAAAAATTAGTGTTTCAATAGAAGTATGTATTCTGTCTTTTAGTTTCTTCCTTGCCACATAGTAAGACCTTGCTGTCAATTTTAAAAAAAAAAGCAACTTAAGAAGGGATTGATTGGCTTATAGTTTATTTTGTTTTATACTCTAGCATGGAGGGGAAAGCATGGTAGCAATATCACAATGCAGGAGAGTGTGACTGGGGCTCCTCACCTCTTCTTATGTCTGTAGAACAGGAAGCAGGAAGTGGACAAGAAAGTGGGGTAGGGATGCATAACCTCGAGCCCAGATCTCAGTGCCCTACTTCTTGTAGTGAAGCTCTACTTCCCACAAGGCTCCACAACTTTGCAACACAGTGCCACCAGCTGGGGACCTACTGTCCAAACACTGGAGCCTGCGGTGGGTGTTTAAATAGGTACAGTGTGAACTGCTCAACGTGATCACCACAGTATCAGGGGAGGCACTGCTGTCAGTAACAGAGACAGGAAGGGATCAATGTTCAGAGACTAACCAATCACAAATATCACAACAATCCCCCCATTCATCTCTTTTCTTTCTTCCTCTATTCAAAATATTTTCATAACATATGGGGAGAGTAGAGAAATAAAGTAAACATTTGAAGCAAGAAGACGCCTCTGCCTTTTCTTGGCATTGACAGGTACATTAAATATTAACGAGAACTTTCTCCTCTTCATCTTGCTTTACATGTTTTCTCCTTTAGTGTCTCTTGCTTGAAAGTCAAACATGAATCCTTAAGATTAATTATGTATATGTATATGGTATTGGAGATATTAAAGCCAGATGATTGAACTAATTGTTTTGGCTCTTGAGTAGGCATTTGGCACTAGAAAAGCACATTGGAAATTTCTAGAAAATATCAAGTGTTTCTTCTGTATTACTTCTAAGACCTTTCTTCTCATATTTGTTAAGGACCTACTAGGCACAGTCATTGTAGTTTTTAAAAAGTGATGATGACATTCCCAGTTGGTATTTTGCAAAGACAGATAATTGTTTTATTCAAGTGAGAACCCCTTGGTGATAAACTTGAGGAACTTGAGAGGACACAATGGTTTTCAATATAGGAGTGGTATCTTATCCCGGCAACCTATCTTTCTCATAAAATGTCCCTTCTGTCTGTAATCCTAGACCATTCCTAGGTCTAGTAGTGCATAAAGAATGTGGGTAAAAAGACCAAACCTAAACATGATCCTTTGTTGTTAGACTTCTGTGCTCCCCTTCCCTAGGACTTTCTTTATGGCCTCTTTGACATCTTTGTTTCTCAGAGTATAGATCAGGGGGTTAACACTAGGTGTGACAATGGTGTAGAAAAGAGTGAGGAACTTGCCCTGGTCTTGGGAGTAAGTGTTGGCCGGCTGGAGGTACATGTATATGATGGTGCCGTAGAAGAGGGAGACAACAATTAAGTGGGAGCTGCAGGTGTTGAAGGCTTTCTTTCGCCCAGCCGCTGACTTGATCCTCAGCACTGCTCTGGCAATGTAGCCATAGGAGATCAGGATGAGGATGAGTGGTGCCAGGATGATAAAAATCGCCAGGGCAAAAGCCAGTGCCTCCAGGGCCATAGTGTCCACACAGGCCATGCCGATCAGCGCTGGCATCTCACAGAGAAAGTGGTCCACCCGTCTGTGCCCACAGCGGGGCAACATCAACGTCTGGGGTGCCATTATGAGAGAATTGCCAAAGCCGCTCAACCATGCCACAGACGCCAGCTGCCCGCAGAGGCGAGGGTGCATGATGACGGTATAGTGCAGAGGCTTGCAGACAGCTGCATAGCGGTCATATGCCATGACAGCCAGGAGGACACACTCCACCCCTCCCAAGGCTAAGACAAAATACAGCTGAATGGCGCAACCCACGTAGCTGATGGTCTTGTCTGGACCCCAGAGGTTATAGAGCATCTGTGGGATGGAGCCCGTGGTGAAACACATGTCCAGGAAGGAGAGGTTGGCCAGAAAGAAATACATGGGTGTGTGCAGCCGGGAATCCAGGGCTGAAAGCAAGATGATGGTCACGTTGCCAAGAAGAGTTAGCAGATAAAAGGAGAGAACTACCACGAAGAGGATCTGCTCTAGGCGAGGACGGTCCGAGAAGCCCACCAGGATGAAGCCTTCAAAAGAGCTCCTGTTGTCCTTTTCCATCATCTGCGGCCACATATTACCTAGGAGGAGAAAAACAGCGTCGGTGAAGATCGCAGACGTGCTGTCTCAAAAGAGAATGACTGTCAGGTGGTACAGCGGGAACCTCTCTAGAAATGCTTGACCTAACGTTTCCATAGGAACTGATCTAAGTCATCATCTGCTCTGAAAAGTATCAAATTTGAGTTTTTAGAGCTCCTGCTTGTGATTATTTGTCAATATTTTCAATCACAATCTTTCATTAGCAGGCTGTAAAAGACTACTTTCAGAAAGGTGATTGATGGCATACCTGTAACCTTGCACCTCAGAGGCAGACAGGTGGCTCAGGGGTTCAAGGCCAGTGAGTTGGAGACGGTGTAAATACCTGTCTCTAAAAATTTGATTCATTCACAAATTAACACTGAATTTTCCCATCACTTTTAAAAATGGAGAAATACCTAATTGTCCTTGTAGCCTGTTTCCTGTGGGTAGGATAGGGGCTTGTTCTTAGATTGGGGACATGGACTCCCTGTTGGGTCAAATGTCATTCTGAAAACTTTCTCACCACTCCTAAGAAATCTAGAATCTCACCCACAACCATGAGGGCAGACCCAGCAAAATGTTTGAAAAAGCTTAACTTATCATTATTCTCATCTGTATCTGCTGGTCCCATCCATCCTGCTGATTGAAAATGACCCTAATATCCTATGTCAGACAAGATAATAACAAATGACATACATCATTACTTCAGCATTCTCTGCCTGTCTTACCATACACCTCAAAGAATTATGTCTAAAATTATGTCTTACATCACTGAGTTGTGTTTTATCCCTGGAATTGGGTGACTTTTCTCACGTTGGGCAAACCTTCCCACAAAGATAAAAAAGATCAGAGGTCATGCAGTTCAATGAACAGGGAGCATCCTCTTAGCTGTTTTTCTTCCTCTTATTCTCTATTCTTACAGTGAACTCTGCTTCTAGGGAATCTCTCCTGATTGTGTTCTTTGTCTGTCCCAATTTCCTAGCACCAGAAGATACTGTGTCTCCTATAACGTTTTATGTTCTCAGGTTTTGGTAGATATTTTATGTCTTAGGGCAAATGTTCCGTGTGATACAAATTAGCTTTTTTTTTTTCATATTTTCCTAAGCAGTTGGTAAAAAGCCACAGGATAGTGACTTTTATTAGAAGCAAATACATCTCTTGGGTACACTAGAGCACAAAAATATTTTGTTCATTAAACATTAACACACACTGGAAATGAAATTATTACCAAAGTTATCCCAGTAGAGGCTACAATGAGTTTCTCCAGTTGTAATGGGTGGGTGTGATAATTTTGATAATCTTTAGGTAGGTTGGAGTGCCTTGATAGCTGGGAACTAATGTTTATGATGAAGCCAGAGATACTTTACTGCTTCCTCTTGTAAAATGGAAATTTAGAAAATTGCAAATTTTCTAAACTGGAGGTGGGGGGATTCTACCTGATGAAGAGAAAAGTCCATCAAACTCTGAGATGTAGAGTGTTTATTACCTTTTCTATAGCTACAAGTGTGACCATAAGGGAATAGCAGTTAATTCTGAATGGTAGAATGCATGTATTTTTTCTGTTAGTCTTTGTAAATTCTCTTTACATTCTTAAACATCTTAAAATATAACAGAAAATAAATTATGAGTTATAGGTCATTTAAATAACAATAGGACTAATATTACTTAGCTGTTTTGAACTAGGTATTAATGTTAAGTGTTGGATGTAGTCAAGCTCACTTCATTTTCTCAGTTTTCCCAAGAGATCAGCAATGTGATTATTCAAGAGTATTGATTAAACCACTGAGACCAAGAGAACAATCACATAACCAGTCTTGACATCTGGCCAGTACATACTAGATCACCTGCCGTTTGATCCATAGTCATCCCATCAGTAAGGACTCTAGCCAGAAGCTTGACAGCACAGCGATCATACTAAATATGCATACAGTAAAACTTGAATTGTAATGTTGAGACTTCATTTCATGTCTTGACTTATTACATCAAGTTTAATAAAGAGCCTTGTTTATAAATTCAGCAAGGCAAGTAGCTGTCTTGGCAAGGAAGCTGCAAAAAAAAAATCATAGTTTTGTTCAGGAAATGAGAAACATAATTAAGTTTGTCTGTTGTGTTAACACTGAGCGCTCTGCACCCAGCACTCTGCAGAATAAGCCCAACAAAGCCTTGGGAGGGAGTGACTGTGACTGACAGTGACTTTTTTCCATGGCTACTCATCTTAGAATTTCCCTGTGACATTCATGCATGTATGTGAGTGTTTATTGATTGTAAAGCAGAACATGAACCCTGGTTCTCTCCTTTTCCTTTCTTCTTAAATCAACCAGGGATCATTCGAACATGATTGTAGTCACCAATGTTCCATTCTCATTCATTGACTCGGTCACTTCTGTTCTTTACCCAGCCTTCCCTTGGGGAGGATTGCTTCCTACATTTCAGACGTTAAACAGAAAATGGCTACATCTTTTATTGGTCTAAAATGTTATTTTAAAAATGTGTGTGTGTATCCTTACTCAAACCTAAACTAATGACTTCTAAACAGGAACATAGCCATTCCTTCACAAGGGACACTATGTTAACTATTTAATAATGCTTTAGTAACACAATTTGTCATTTTTGGAATTTAAATGTTTTTCCATCATTTTGAAAAACATTACAAACATTTATCTGGTTTGTGATTTCTGGATCCCTGACCAGATAATTTAAACTTTACATATTCTTTAAAAAAGTCAAATAATGCTCTCATATCAGCTGCTATCTAATTGCTTTGCCAGGTTTGCATGGAGTTTACTACTTAGACAGTTCAGAGGCGTGAACTAAGAAATCCCAGAGTTAAGAACGACACAGGTGTTTCAGAGTTAGCCTGCTGCTCATTCTGTGCATGCAGTGGTCACAAAGCCATAAGACCCAATAAGGACATACTACATCCTTTTTACAGATTATCCATGTTGAAGGTCAAAGTCATAACATCACTCATTCTTCCTTACTGAGAGTTCTCACAGGATACAGGGTTATAGTCAGTATCTTTATCCCTAGGATTTTACAATTCAATATGTTCCAATGTTTTCTTAATTTCTTTTGGAGAGAAGAACTCCACTAAAGCACTCACAAATCTTTCTCCAGTCTCTACACAGAATAAATTATATTTAACCACAATTTTTAATATATGATAAAGCCTCTGGAAATAAGCATATCAAATTTAGACTGATATGACCACAGCCTGAGGTTCTCAAACATCAGATCATTGGTAATTTACAGGCCTAGGTCACAGAATCAATAACTTACCAAAGTTAACAGCACCTTCAGAAATGCCATGTCCACAGCTCCTTCTCTTTCCTGGGACTTCAGTTGGAAGTCAAATGGAGTTACCAGAGCATGGACAAAGAGAGGAGAAAGATGGCATTAGGAAGTCTATGAGAAAGGAACTAAATCAGGGGACAATAGGACCTAGTCTAGAGGAACCAGCCTGGATGAAGAATGTTGGTGGGCACACCGGATTCACACCACCCATGCTGTAACATGAAGCCCATCTACAGCCTCCCAATCCCATGTAAGGAGCCAGAGAAAGCGCAGCCTGAGAGGACTTTGATGGTCATCAGAATAGGTGGGTGGTGCATAAGGATCTAAGCACACACATCTAACAAGCAAGAACATCTTATGGGTGTCTGAGTTGATGTAGGGTTGGTTACTTCCTGCCTCACTCTATGGGGGACTCCTAACATTCCCACCCAAATTCCCTTAGCTAATTATTGCTAACAAGAATTGGGAGAGTGTATGGTCTCATAGGAAATACTGCTATTTCCAACATACACTCTCTCTCCCTCTCTGAAAGTTGGTGTGTGTGTGTGTGTGTGTGTGTGTGTGTGTGTGTGTGTGTGTGTGTGTGTGAGAGAGAGAGAGAGAGAGAGAGAGAGAGAGAGAGAAAGAGAGAGAGAGAGAGAGAGAGAGAGAGAGAGAGAGAGAGAGAGAGAGAGAGAGAGAGACCAGGTCTTCCTAGTGGAGTCTATTTTGATCAAAGCTGAGAGCATTGATAATGAGCATTAGGCACAGGAAGTGACCACCCCATATTTGGTCCAGAATGGAACCTAGAATCAAGGAAAAGAAGCACAGGGCTACATGCTTGTGCTGTTTTCCTCTTGGAACAATAGCCTATACTATTTATTCAGTTGTGCAACTAGAGAAGCACTGTTATTTAATTTTCTTCACCAATTTATTTAGTTAATTTTCTATGCAGTTTTAAGATCCACAGCAGCAAGTTTAGAGGAATATTTTCTATATAAAACAGGTCTATCAAAAAGAGGATTGTTTAAAAAGAGAAAAAGATTCCATTTGATATTTAAAATTAACACAAAAACATGTTAAAATAATTTCACTTCTGTATTTGTAATTTGACATAAAATGGTTATGACCTGACTGATAACTTCAATTCAGATAATGAACTAACCCATTTAGGTTAAAAAGCAATACAAAGCTGTGTCAGCTCCCTTTACTGTATGTTAAGGTCGCAGGGAAACAATGTAGGAACAAATGTGAATTGCAAGCACGTATTCTATCCTCAGCCGTCAGTGACTGATAGGGGAGATAAATTTCACATATCTTTCCGAAGTCAGAAATTTTAGTTGATACACAAGAGATATCATGTGTAAGTGTGCATTGTACATTTAAGGTATATTTAAATTGTAATGATCATTACTAGTAACCTACTGACTTTACTGACCATTTCTGGGTACTTTTGTCAAGTCGAAATAGAACACATGTGATAATTATCATGCTAAATATTTTATCTTAAATATAAACAGTATTAAAGTAGTGTAGTTTAATTTTAGCACTAATTATACTGACGAGGATGGAATATTTTGACTAGACACAATGAACTGCCGTTTCTATTTAGAGGCAGTGGGTAGTGTTTTGTTGTCAGCCAGAATGGAATACAAGGGTGAGCGGTAAAGCCCTTCACGGGATTCTGCTTTTCAACTCAATTCTTGGCACATGTGATTTATTTCACACTTCGATTCGGCTATTGGCGTGCGCTATCATCTTACTTTAGCATTTTCTTATGGAAACTAGGAAGAAAAACCTAGAGAATTTGATGCTCTCAAGAATTTCTTGAGATAATGAGTCCCTCTGAGAAATAAGAAAAATGTGTTCCACAGGGGCAGAAACAATGGCAGGAGAAAAATGGTTAGCCAGGAAAAAAATTCAAAGCCCTCTTTGTTTTTATTTTTATTTTTTCATTTCACCTCTGTTTTGTTCACACTTAGCCTATCATAAGCCACAACTCATTTAAAACACATTCAAGTTTATAATTGATGGGAATATTATAGTGTGAAAACTTGGTGTGGAATAAAGCAATACAGCCCAAACATGACGTGTTAACATGTTAATACAATATCGTGTGACATCACAGAACATGTCAGGAAGGAGCAGAGTCCATGTCAGTGTGTTCTCTCCAAAGTGCATCTACATCCAAACACACTCTGCTGTGTTGTGACTTAGTCCGTCACCACAGTAGCACTGGGGAACAGAAGACTTTACTAATGCAAGTTTAATTATGTGCAATCAGAAAAGTTGATGTCAAGGATTCATTAGCTCTTTGAATTTTATTTCTTCAATCTGCTTTTGATGATTTTTGCCTCACTGGGATTTGTCCAGCCACCAAGTTTTAAAACAGCACAGATCCCTTATGTTTTTCCCTAGTTCATACGCCTAAGCCAATAGCTCCACTGTGGTGTCTGCCTTTCAGAGCTGATTCTTTCTCTCAACTCCATGGTTACAAGTGCTTCTTCACATAAAAAAATAATTTTATTATTTAATTTTTTGAGAAGGTGACCTTGAACTCATATCTATCTTCCTGCTTCTGTGTCCTGGGGGATGGGATAATAGGCACGCATGTTACAAGTGGCTTCATTTGTTAATTTTAGTGTCTCACCGCTTCTATCCTTCACTTTGCTACAAAAGGAAATTTTCTAAAAACTTAAATATTGTCAGCCCACATATAAAGTCCTGACATGGAAGTCCTTGGCCTAGAAAAAATGCACATATTCTTAAATACTTATTTTTAGTCAGAGAAAATGTACATTTCCTGCTTTACTTAAGAACTTAAAAAATGTGTGTGTGTGTGTGTGTGTGTGTGTGTGCGCGCGCGCGCGCGCGCTCATACGTGTGAGTGTGGGCATGCATGTGGGATTAGAGGACTATCTTGGATAGTCTAGCTTTCCTTCTTGTTGCAGATCAGTATTCCCCGAGATCTGGCCCACAGGCTTCCAGAGTTTTCCCTTCCATCTTGCATAAGAACACTGGGATTACAGATGCACGCTACTGCATCTGGATTTTACATGGGTATCAGAACACCGGGACACAGACACACTACTACATGGGTATCAGAACACCGGGACACAGACACACACTACATGGGTATCAGAACACCGGGACACAGACACATACTGCATCTGGTTTTACAGGAGACCAGGGTCCAAACTCAGGAGCTCATGCTTGTGTGAAAAGCCCTTTGTGCACTGGGTCATCTCTCACTCTGACAGCTAACCATTTTCTCTTTACTTCATGCATTTGAATCCTTGGTACCCAAGGACAAAGCTCCGAGGTGGCTCCGTACACTTGTAACCCATGTTGGAGGGATGAGGCAGGGAGAAGAGAATCCCCAAGGTTTGCTAGCTGGCCTGTCTACCAAGACAACTCCATCAAGAAAACTTGTCTCAAGAAAACAAGGTGGAGCAGCAACAGAGAAAGAAACTTTCAAAAAAATTATTTATTACATATACAGTGTTCTGTCTGCATGTATGCCAGAAGAGGGCACCAGATCTCATTACAGATGGTTGTGAGCCATCATGTGGTTACTAGGAATTGAACTCAGGACCTCTGGAATAGCAGCCAGTGCTCTTAACCTCTGAGCCATCTCTCCAGCCCCAGAGAAAGAAACTTAATGTCAAATTCTCCACATGCAAATGAACATATGGCCACTCATACGCATACCCATAAAGTACATTTGCACATACCCTGATTAAAAAGTTACAATTATCATTAACAAGGAAATGTGAGGTCAACCATAATTTCTTACACACACACACACACACACACACACACATATTTGTTGATGTAAAATATATGTACAGCTATTTTTTTAAAGGTAGTGATTTTATTTTTCTTTATAGCCAAATAGTATTCCATGGTGTATATGTACGATATTTTCATTATCCACTCATCAGTTGAAGATAATTCAGTTGTCTCCATTTCTAAGTTTCTATGTATAGAGCAGCAATGAACATGGCTGAGCAAGCATCTGTGGTATATGATGTTGATTCCTTTGGGCAAATGCCAAGGAGCAGTAGAGCTGTGTCATATGGAAAATTTATTAATATTTTTAGCTTTTTGGGAATTCTCTGTACTGACTTCCATGTGTCTGCACTGTTTGCTGCCCCACCGCCAAGGAATGAGGGCTCCCTTCCCACATCCTCACCAGCATTTATTGTCAGTTGTTCTCTTGATCTTATCCATTCAGACTAGAGTAAGGTGGCATCGCAAAAGGGTTCTGATTTGCATTTTTCTAATTGCTAAGGGTGCTGAACATTTTATGCTATTTTAGCCATTTTGTGTCCTCTTTTAAGAATTTTCTGTTAAGATTTAAAGCCCATGTTTTGAGTGAGTTATTTTATTTTTTGACTCTATTTTGAGTTCTCTATATGTTCTGGATATTCATTTTCTGTCAGTAGTACAACTGGCAAAGATTTTTCTCCCACTCTGTGGGCTTATTGTTCACTCAGCTGATTATTTCCTTGGCTACGCAGAAGACTTTTTGCCTCATGAGGACCCACTTGTCAATTGTTGGCCTTAATTTCTAGGCTAATTCCGAAAGTCCCTTTCTACATTGATATCTTGGAGAGTACTGACTATGTTTTCCTCTAACATTTCAGTGTTTTAGGTTTCACAGCAAGGTCTTTCCATTTTCTAGTGACTTCCTCAATATCTTTCTTCAGAGATTTGAAGTTTTCCTTGTGGGGTCTTTCACTCAATTGATTAGGTTACTTCCAGATGGAACTAGAAAATATTATATTGAATGAGGTGGTCCAGACCCAGACAGACAAGCACATGTTCTCTGTCATCTGTGGTTCCCAGATGGGAGAGATGTGAGTATATAGTCTTGAGTAACTGCAGAAACCAGGGAAGTAAAAAGGTACCACAGTGGAGGGGGAACAGGAGGCAGGTAGGAGAATGAATTCTAGAGAGTGGAAGAGCAGGGGCCAAATGATACGAAGGGGAAACGGGAAACCCAGGTCTGGGGATTTTACTGTGGGAAGTCATTACAGAAGGAGAGGGAGGGGAGAGGGGAAATAATACTAAGAATGTTGGGAAAAGCCATTAAAATGTTATCTTTATTTACCTAAAACTGCATACAACACATAGGATTGTATGTGTATACAAATGCATACATAGATTAAATGAAGTTATACCACTAGGGCTGACAATGCTCACTCTAAGAGCTAAAGCTAACAAAATATTCAGTACATGTGTGATAACCCCTTTAAGTTGTTGATTAAGGGAATCAATAAGTCCAGTACAGAACACTCCTTAGATTGAAGGCACATCCCTATTGTTGAAGATACCGTGCATTTCAGACACAGAATTCAGAGGATCTGAACTGGAAGCCTCCTCCCTGAGGACTAGCTTTCACAGTAATGCAAGCTTTCCAAGGGGGGAAAGCAACCAATAGTCCCCACCCAGCTGTGAGGTCTATAAACCATAATGATTAATAGCGTGGCAAGATCTCACTAAGGATGTGATAGTGGCACTTATATCTTGGTGGTAACCAACATCTCTCTAATTGGACTTAATTCTTGCCCAACAGGAGGGAAATCATGCCTGGTACTGCAAACCTAGCCAATGACCCATGGGCAGGAGGTCATGGATCTTAAAAGACAATCTACTACCGTCACTTTACCAACCCGTCATAATTCCTAACAACATTCTACATGCTTATCCTTATAGCCAGATAAATTTAGCTCTTACCCATCATCAAAAGTTTTTCTTTGTAGCAGACAGAAACCATTACAGAAAAATCACAACTGTTCAAAATGGAGAGAACAGCTGATCCTGGGGTACACAGCTTAATGGGTATATCTACAATACAACTCCTGGGCTTAAGGCTCAGGAACATTGATGAAGAGGGGGTGGAAAGACTATAAGGCAGACAACCAGGATATTTGATGTGAGATTGTGACTCCTAGAAATGACAGGGCTGCCTCACCTACAATAGCCCAACAATATGTCTGCCTGAACATGACCTGAACAAGAACAATACCAATAGAAATACTGAAGTGGAAGTGGGGAAATCTCAGGGGCCCTCCCTCTAAGCAAACAACTACAATGAGGAATTTGCCAATGAGGAATGCTGAAGGGGGAGAATTAGTTTTCCCCAGGGGTCAGCTCCCTAATTGGTTATCCAATATCAAGTAAGTAGTCAGTCATATCACTATATATCTCAATTAAAGAAAAATGGGCCATGAGTTTAAGAGAGGATGGGGACTGGGTGGGGGACATGGGAAGAGTTGGAAGGAGAGAAAAGAAGGTGAGAGAAGATGTAAATATATTTTAATTTTAAAAAAGAAATAAAACCTTTAAAACATAAGTTGTGGATTTAGAACTACTATAACACCATTGAGCATTTCCAAATATGTAAAATGAATAGAACAAATTTGAAAAATATTAAAAATGGATAATAGAGCTAAACAGATATTTCTCAAAAAAAGACATAAAAACAATCAATAGATTTCGCTAAATGTTATTGATCATCAGGGAAATGCAAATCAAAGCCACAGTGAGCAAAGACCAGGTGTTATCAAAAAAGATAAGACTGGTGAGGGTGTAGGAAGAAAATAGCTGTTACAGAACAAAGTTTAAGTAAGCAAGATACTATGGCAGACAGTTTGAAGGTCCACAAAGAATAAAAAATGGAGCTAACATATGACCCAGACGTTTCACTACTGGATATTCAACAGGGAGTATAGCCATTTGTACCCCCTTGACCACTACTTACAATACAAGAGAAATGGCCATCAAGTTATGACTGTTAAAGAAAATGCAGCATAATGTGTTCCAGTATACACAGTGGAGTGTTACTCGGATATGAAAGGAATGAAAGCCTTCGTGCAACAGTTAGAACCGAAGGTCATTATGCTGAGTGAAATGACCCAAACACCTGAAGACAGGCAATGCATCAGCTCTTATGTTGGAGACAAAACACTGGCCTTAGACTTTCTTGACTCCCCAAGGGAGGTCTTACCCACTCTGGAGGTGAGGCAGGGGGAGGGGACAGGAGGAGGGGAACCAGGATTGGTAGGTAAAAATGAAGAAAATTCTTTTTTATTTATAAAAAAGAGCCCACTGGCCTTGAGAAATAAAGAGTAGAACACTGGTTACCAAACTTGTAGTGATCAATGGAGGCTGAACTACAGTTAGATAAGAGTAAGATATTTTGGTGTGCTGTTGCACAGTAGGGTGACAGAAGACAATGATTTCATATGTATATTTCAAGAAGCTAGAAGAAAGGATCTTGAATGTTTCCATAACACACATTTTGGAGATGTTCAATCTGATTTATGCATCACTCAGTATCTATATGTGTTGAAACATCACATATAACCACATTAATACAAAATCGCATGTTTTTGTACATTGACTAAAATAGGTTTACTTTATAAAATATATTTCTTCTGGATGGTGTAGAGTGGGTCAAGAGCTTATATGTCATAAGTGGCTATGACAATCTGGATCTTTTCAATGGACTTTAATAACATAAGGTAATTTTTTTTTCTTTTTACAAAAATAGAGTAAAAGTATTGCACATTGGCATGATATGATTGTTACTTGTAATATATATTGTGCAGATAAGAGAAAGTGTAAATGAGAGAGTGTACTGAATGTGTTTGTTGAAATTAAATACAAACAGACAAGTTCTACTGCTTCTAATAATCCTATCACCCATACATGAAGTTGACAAAATCAACCAGCACAGTGTTATTATCAGTGTGCTATCTCAGGTGAGGTTCCTTTGGAATTTGTTGTCAAACATATTTCAGTATCTTGTACTGTATGAAATAAAGTAGATGTATGTATATTGATTTTTGTTAAATTTTACCGGCTTATTTCTTGCTTTTATTCTTATTTCATACATTTTTAGAATAATTTTCTCTCATTCCATTGTCCTTTTGAATCATTTATTCTTATGAGTATTGGTGTTTGGCCTGCTTGTTTATCTGTGCACCTCCTCTGTGCCCATTACCCAGAGAGGCCAGAAGTTCAGAAGAGGGCGTCAGATCTCCTGGGACTGTAGTTATAGATGGTTGTGTGTAGCCATGTAGACACTGGGAACCAAAGAACACTAGTTGCTTTTCCAGAGGACTGGGGTTCGATTCCCACCATCTACATGAGGTCTAATAATTGTGACTTTAGTTCCAGAGGATCAAATGCCGCCTTCTACCCTCCATGAACACTGCATGCACATGCTGCATAGACATATAGGTGGACAAAACACAAGTACACATAAAAAAAATTCTTCAGCACTTTGCTGGGTTCTGAAAGCCATATGGAAGATGTATGGATCATGGTATGTTCTACCTCAAGGGAACTAATAACAATTCAATAAGCATTCTTTTTGCATATGAAAAGTGAATTAAATAAGTGGTGGAAATCATTGTATGATGAGCTTTTGTGAATCATTTAAACTGCATGTAGTGCCTTAATAGTTAAAGGAGAGAAATGTAAGGAAAAAAGAAATTGTTCAAAATGCCAAAAATAAGTTTGATTCAGATTGTAAAATCCAGCTTTATTTATTTATTTATTTATTTATTTATTTATTTATTTATTTATTTATTTATTCTTTTATTTATTTTTGACATATGAGATTCTGTAAGACATTAAGAGAAGTAGAAAGTATAAAAATAAGAAGAATTGAAGATTTGATTAGAACTGCCAAAAATTTTCATTGTATTTTTTTAGTATAGTGTTTCTTAAAGAGTGTGAAATTTCACTCTAGGCCACCTAAGTGTGTACTTCTGATTAGGGAGCAGAAGCCATAGACAGTTTTTACAGAATTTTACTAGCTCAACACATGTCAGAAAAGAAGAGTAGAGTTCTGATCTTTGCATGTGGATGAGATATTCATGTAATTAAAATGTATTATTGGGGAAAAGATCCACAAACATGTACTTCAGACCCTGAGATGTCTAAGAAACCTCACCAAGAACAAAAAGGCAGTAAAACCTGAAAGTGTGAAGCTTATAAGGTTAGCAGTTTTGGAAGATCATAAAAGGTCACTCTCACAGCTTGTGAAATGGATATATTTAGGCAGCAGAACACGAATATGGGTTTCTGGCTTCAAGATTTTATTTTCACAGGATCATCATAATAGTGCCATAAGAAAAAAAATAGTATGATTCATCAAGCTGTAAGAGCTTATATTAATAGGGCTATCATTGGTATTCCTTATTTTCTGACCAAGAAGACCCTTGTTATCAACCTCTTAAATGCTCCCTTTACCTCTTTGTTCCTAAGGGTATAGATGAGGGGGTTCAGCATGGGTGTGATGATCCCATAAAAGAGGGACACCATTTTCCCCCGGTCCTTGGAGGCAGGGGAAGGAGGCTGCAGATACATGTAGATGGCAGTACCATAAAAGAGTACCACCACAATTAGGTGGGAGCCACATGTCCCAAATGCCTTTCGCCGACCTTCAGCTGACCTTATTCTCAACACTGCTTGGACAATGAAAGTATATGAGATGAGGATGAGAGTCACAGGTATTAAAAGGAAGACAACACTTATAAAAAATTGTTCAGCCTCAATTGCTGTTGTATCTACACAGGACAATTTGAGCAGGGCAGGGATCTCACAAAGGAAATGATCCACTTTCTTGTGACCACACCGTGGCATCTGAAGAGTCCACGTAGACTGCAATACTGAGTTGCTGAAGCCACTGATCCAACATGCAGCTGCCAACTGGAGGCAGCGCCTGTGGTGCATGATGACTGAGTAATGGAGAGGCCGACAGATGGCTACAAACCTGTCAAAGGACATGACGCCCAGGAGAAAACATTCAGTGCAACCCAAGGCCAGGAAAATGAAAAGCTGGGCCACGCAGCCACCATAGCTGATGACCTTCCGGGTGCTGCATATGTTGATGAGCATCTGTGGGACTGTGCTTGTGGTGTAGCACAGGTCCAGCAGGGACAGGTTAGTGAGGAAAAAGTACATGGGGGTGTGGAGTTTGGCATCCAGGCGGGACACAAGAATGATCATCATATTCCCAAAGATGGTCAAGATATAGGACACTAGAAACACCACAAAGAATGGCAGCTCCAGCCATGGCCGATCTGAAAACCCCAAGAGAATGAATTCCTCTGAGATGCTCTCATTCACCAGACTCATGTTAAATGGTACAGCCTCGGGGTCCCTGGAACACAAGGGGATAGTAAGCTGGTGGACATGATTATTGGCCACATCAATCAGTTATGAACTGACTATGCCAGAGTATCTCATGCATTTATAAGCTGACCCTGTTATGTTTGAAAATATACTGACAAAAGGTTAAGTATCTGTCAAACCTTTCATAGGTGTTTATGGATTCCTATGCAACAGTTTTTAGTAAATGATTTCAAGTTACAGCACTGTATGAGTTTCTACAGCCACAGAGCTTCTCATTTGGGGTTTGCTCTTCCATGGATGGATCTTCTGAGGACTTTCTACTCAGATACCTGCTGTTGGGGCATATAGATAGTGTTCCTATTATTTGAATTCACTTAACTCTCCCCAGAATCAGTGAGAGTGTCTGGTTGTGGACATTTGTTACAACTACTTATACCTTGTTTCCCCACTATTCCTGACCTTCCCTCAAGTGAGTCCAGACATTATGGCATCTATCCAGAAAGTTTTCAGACACAATGTCAGGAGACTTGTCCTCTTAGGCTCATGTCACAGAGTCTACACAAGATTGTTTGCTGGTGTGATAATGAGGCTGGCAGGCCTGACTAATCCACCCCAACCCTCACTGTAACTAGTTTTATTGCCTTGAGAATGCATCTTATGCTCTGATCTTCAAGTTCCTCATTTGTAAGACAGAAATACAAATGCATATCTGGCCTGTTGAGAATTACAAGGTCACCCCACTCAGCCTGACTCTGGTTGGGAACACAGCAGTGTGCTCAATGCAGCCATAGTGATACAAGGATAGAAATGCCCAAAAGATTCCCTTGGAGCTTCTACAGTGTTCATTTCCAAATAGGTCAGTGGTGCAGATGGTTATGTTACAACCCTAAATGTCAGCTTCTATCTCAGGGGCTAAGGCAACGAATCTGAATACAGATGTTATCATCTGTAAACTGTGAATGCCTGGTCCCCAGGAGCACAGGTGCTGGGATACTTTAGGTGGAGTGAGTCAGAATCCTAAATATCTTGGAAGGAGTCATGTAGCAAGTCCAGGATTTAAAAAGTATGGATCTCAAAGAAATTGCCCCAAGAAACTGTGTTCATATTGACTCTATCAATATGAGAATGTATTTTTTTTTTATCAGTTTTACCGTTAGTCATTAAATATTACCAATAGGTATTGATTTTCTGCCCACTTATTCTAAAATATTTACCCCCTGGTCTGCTGGAATTTTATAAACATGAGATAAGAAATACTGTGTCAATGCATTTTCGTGTGTGTGTGTGTGTGTGTGTGTGTGTGTGTGTGTGCACTGTTGGTGCTGGTTTGTACACACACATGCCGCAGCACACACAGGAAGGGCAGAGGGCACCCTAGGCTGCTGTTGTCTTTACCTTGGTAGAGATTGATTTTCTCTTTTGTTGTTCATGTTGCATGAGTCAGGCTGGCTGGCCCTCCAGATGCAGTCCACTCTCCTCTGTCTCTCATCTCCCTAGAACCACTGGGATTCTGAAGAGCACAGTGTGCTCTAACTAGAGTGTTTTCTGTGGTTTGGAATCAGGTCCTCAAATCTATATGATAAGGCATTTATCTCCTGAGTCTTTTCTCATTATCTCAGCAGAGTTTATTTCTTGAGGTATGGTCTCATGTATCCCAGGCTGGCCTCAAACTCGCTCACATTTCCTTTATGTGACACCTCGTTATTTTATGCTTTCTCAAACTACCTCATTTTATTATGAGAGGCTCTTTCACGTATGTTTTCTAAATTTGTAGATAAACAATAAGTCTTTCTCCCCACACAGCTAATAAAGAGAAGGTTTTACATAAAATTTTCTCTGTGAAGAGATGAACCCTGAAGGCAGAAGCTTGGGTTCCTATGTTCCTCTAGCTTAACTTGCTTTCCAGAGAGTCCCGATCTGGTTGAGCAACAAACAGAAGGGACAGCTGACCTGCTGTGAAGGCCATGGTCCCCACCGAGATGACAAATGTCCCCTAATGCTCAAATCCTAATGGGAGTTTATTTAGAAATTTCTTATATATTCTACTTACCTCTGATTTAAGCATGAGAGACAGAAAAATTAGTTTTGACTTCCAAAACTCCTGGCATTCAAACAGAATTAACTCAAAAGGCACAAATATAATGCCATTTCCATATACTAGTCCTGGACTTGTTCAGGTGAAGTGAATTCTTCTTTAGTTCTGCTTGCAGGAAGAAGTCTCAAGGTCTGCAGTCAGAGCAAACTGGATGGTGAGCAGGATGCATGGGTGATGCCCAGAAAGTGTGGTTCTGGAGTCAATTCAATTACTCTTCAGGGAGTGAATCACTATCTTTTAAAGAGATAATTTCTGATTCATTTTACAAAAATGGGGAAAATACATTTTCAGCCACGTACTGGTTTTGGCCTCTGGTAAAAAACCCAACCCTGTTCCTCCCTTTATACTATCCATAGTGGCTAACCAACCTCCTGATCCAATGGAAGACAGGGAAGAGATCTAGGAAGGGACGTCACCTCTTCATTGTTGTTTGGTTCAGGATAAACATCTCCAGGGACCAGTTTCTTAACTGTGTGAGACTCCAGCAGTGATGATGGGAAAACAACAACCAGAACATCTGAATAACTAACAACTGCATTTGTGCCCAACAGGGCTGTGTTTATAATGGTGAATTATTATTCAAGAAGTTTGCTAAAGTCATTCCATTACTGTTGTTCTTTTTCCTTTATTTTTTTTTGTTTGTTTTTGTTTTTTGAGACAGAGTCTGGATATATACCCCAAGCTGTCCCAAAAACCAGGCTCCTCCTGCCTCAGTCTTCCAAGTGTTGAAATTGCAGGAGTGTGTCTCCATATTAATTTACAGGGGTTTTTCTCCACATGGGTTCACAGGAGTGTGTCACCACATCTGGTCATCATTTAATCAGTTCTGTCAGAAATCCATAAAATTCATTTAATGTTCCCTAAGATGCCATCTATAATCATGTCCTCATACCTTTTATTTCTATCCACATCAGGAAAGAGACTGATATTTGACCAATCTTCCCAAATTGCTTATTAACTTTGTCTATTATATATTTCATATACAAAAAATTGTGAAAACATGTATTTATAGCGAATATATCCAGAATACCTTTTCTTTCCTGGGTTCATTCTCTCTATAAATGAATTGAAAGCAAGCTCCAAATGGAGGTTCTTTGATGCCCATCATCCTTTGATGAAGTGGATTGGTGCTGCCGGGAGCAGATGTGTCTTACTGTCATAAGAGGCTCAGATTATTAAACATCTTAAATGTCATATTCTGTAGGTCTTAAAGTGTTTGACAACCATCTGTCTATCGATATATATCTGTTTAACCTTGAAAACATACCTAACATGATTACAAGTTTGATTATTATAGATGGCTAACTAGAAACCTGTATTTCTTAATTATACATTACATTTGAAAATGAGCTGCATAAGCATAAAACCACAAACAAGCATAGAAACATACATACATTATAACAAAAGTAACTTTAAATTTGTATCAATATAGCAAAGTCTACACCATTGTAAAACATTTGAGGTTAACAGTCATCTTCTTATCCCATATTCCTATATCACCACTAAATGATGACAAATATCCATAACCTACCAAATAACCCAAAACCACCCACCACACCTCTTGGGAATTTGGACATCGTGTTCTCTAGACTGCACCCTGTTTTCTGGGAATGAGGACATCTTTAGGAGACTCTGAGAAAATTAAGATAATGGTCAAGTCCTAGGAGAGCTAGCTGTTGTCTAGTCTTGGTAAGGTGGGAAAATGTAGGACTTATCTGAAGTCTGGCTAGAGTAGTCTGTGAAGCTGGACCATTATCTGCCAGTAGCCTTGAAGCTGCTCTGGATGTAGAACTCTGTGGAAAGTGCAACAAATGCACCCTGAGAGATTGGATCTTCTGGGCCACCTGTTCTTATTGGTGTCTGGTCCTCTTGCTCTGAAAACACACAAACTTTTAAAGGTAACACATATTTTCATTAACACAACTATGGAATGTGCAACGTGCACAAGTCGGTTAAAGATGATTTTTTTATTCTGTGTTTGAGCAGCTAAAAGGTATCTGTCAACGTTAGAAGTCCATTTGGACTGTACAACCAAACAGTAATATAAATTTCCCTCCATGCCACATGAAAGGATGGCATGTAATAATTAATCATGAGGCTATGTAGCCAACAAGATTTATCATGTCTCATCTTGTGTCCAAGCTGGTCCCTTGAAGAGGGATCAGCTTCCATGTCACCTGTCTTGTAGTCTTTCTTAGCTTCCTCTTCCCTGTCTGTAGCCAAGATACTCAGGAAGTCTCCCCTAGTCAAATCTGATCTCTATTAACATGGAAGGAATCTATAAGCTTTTGTTTCCTTGGAACAACGTAACACATTTTCAGCCTTCCATGTTAAAGTTAAGGTATTCCTAAAGGTGGTTTAATTCAGCAGTCCCTTCCACAATTCAATGTCTCTCAGCAGCTGTTGTCTGTTCATTAGCATTCAAAAATTTCAAAACTAAAAACGCATTATATAAGGTCCAAACTCCCAGTGTTATACTATTTCCCATCCTTATGTGGTTTCTATTATTATTATTATTATTATTATCATTATTATTTACTTCTAACTTCAAAGTCTTCATTATTCTTACACTATTTATTTTTTGTGATTGACTAAACACTATTTCTTTTTTTTCTTAAACCTACACACATTGTTAAACACATTGTGAAATGTTTATAGGTTTTATCCCCTCTGAACCTGCTTTACTGGGTATCTGTAATCTTTTCTTTCTGCTTGAGCAAAACCATAAAGCACTGGGTAGCTTCGCTCCTGGTGAGCTGGCAGCTCAAGCCCACAGGCAGTGACTGGGGTCTCTGATCTGGGACCTGCATGAGAGACTGCAGGACTAAGAAGCCAAGTTTGGCTCTGTTTCTGTGTATTTGGAACCTTTTTTAAAGCTTTCTCTGGTCTTAAGTCGAAATGTGGACAACTACATTGGACACCATTTGTAATCAGACTCCTCTTTGGGCTGCCAGCTCACAAAAATGACAAGGAGACTGATTATTAATTGTGAAAGCTCCACCTATAGCTTAGGCTTGTCCCACTAGCTCTTATAACTTACATTAACCCATTTATATTCATCTACATGTTGCCCTGTGACTCCTGGCTTTTACCTCTCTTCCTGCATGTTCTGCTTCCTCTGCAGCCAGCTGGCAATCCCACCTTCTTTCTTCTTTCCGAGATCTCTGTCCCTAGAAGTCCCACCTCACTGCTTCCTGCCTAGCTAATGGCCATTCAGCTCTGTATTAAATCTTTACACACTGTAATCAAATATCTCTCAACAACCATAGTCTTCAATGCTCCTACTAGAATGGCCCATTAAGCAACATTTAAATCATTCAACAGCTTTTCTAATTCACAAACCCAAGGTCCATATTCCTTCAAACAAAAACATGGTTGGGCCAATCACAGCAATACTGTAGTCTCTGTACCAACTTCTGTCTCAGTTAGGGTTTCGATTGCTCTGAAGAGACCTCCTGACCATTTAGTTTTGGTGACTGTTACAGTTCAGAGGGTTATTCCATTATCATCTTGGTAGGAAGCAAAGCATTATGGTGAAGAACATGATGCTAGAGAAGGAGCTGAGAGTTCTTACCTCTTGACCCATATCAATAGGAAGTGATCTGAGACACTGGGCGTGGCTTGAGCATTTATGAGACCACAAAGCCTGCCTCCACAGTGACACACTTCCTCCAACAAGATCATACCCACTCAAACAAAACCATAGCTCCTAGTAGTGCCACTCTCTTTGGGGGACATTTTCTTTCAAACCACCACATAGGGTGACTGAAGAGAATAATTTCATACTGTATATTTCAGAAATCTGGGAGAAAGGGTCCAGATGTTTTCATCATACACATTTGGGATATGTTCAATCTGATTTCCGCATAACTCAGCATTTATATGTATTAAAACATCACCCATTACCATATTAACATGAGAAAATTGTTCGTTTTTATACATTGGCTAAAAAAGTTTACTTTATAGAGGATATTGCTTCTGGATAGCATGGAGCGGGTTGTTTGAATGCTATGACCATCTGGGTGTTTTCACTGGACTTTAATAACACAGGTTAAGTTTTTTTTTTATAACATTGGAGGAAAAGTATTGGACTTTTGCATGATATGATTGTTATTTGTAATATAGTTTATGCAGATAAATGAAAGCATTAATGAGAGAGTGTACTTGATGTGTTTGTTGAAATTAAATATTAAATGAAATTAAATATCTACTGCTTCAGATAATCCTGTCACCCATGGTACTGATTAATGTTCACATAGCTTTTAAAATTCCACTGTATTGACTGTTCCAGGCTGAAAGCAAGGCAGATGGGGACAAGGAAATGGCTTCTTATGAGACCATGCTGTTTGCATGACTGGGCTATGACAACCCACTCGCTAATACGTCCACCTGTATATGCATATGTGCTAGTAATTTTTATAAAACTCTATTTGTTTCTTGAATCTGAAAAAGGGGTATTATTCTTCTGCCATCGTTGCCTAAATCGTTAATTCAATGTGTGTGTATGTGTAAGAGAGAGACAGAGAGAATCAGAGAGAGCAGCAATCTTCCACTAATTCAAATTAAAAAATATGTGTAGTTAAAAAAATTTTATTGACAATAAGACCATGTTCATGCTAAAAGTGAATCTAAATTAGATGCTCATAAGCTCAAAAAATCAGAAAAGAATTTCATCACTTAAGTTATCTTTATGCTCTTTTATAAGATGAGGGGCTCTATAGCCTAGAATGTGGAAATGGTTCAGTGTTGAACAACAGCAAAAAATTCCCACAAAAATATAGATCATGTAATTTATGATACCACAAATGACAAACTATGCGGTTGAAAATCTTTTTCAAATGATTTACTTTTGTCTTTGAAATTTTTGTATATTTATGTGCCTCTATGTATTTATGTCACATGTAATCAGCTCCTTGCAGAAGTTTGAGAATGCATCAGATCCATGGAGCTGGAATCACAGGTAGCTGTGAGCCACCCAAAGCAGGGTCTGGGAATGAAACTCAGGCACCCTGGGGAGACAGCCGCTCTCTTCACTGCTGAGTCACTGTTCCGTTTTCTTTGACATCTGTGGTTAACTCGTGATCCAAAGGAACTTGGAGAGAAAGGGGTTCATTCCAGCTTACACTTTCAGGGTGCAGTCTGTCACCAAGAGAAGTCAGGGCAGGGACAGAAGACAGGAGCCTGGAGGCAGGAACTGAAGCAGAGACCATGGAGGAGTGTTTTTTACTGGCTTGCTCTCTGATTCAAGCTCAGCCTGATTTCTGATATGACACCAGCCCAGTGATAGTGCCAGTAAGAGTGGACCGGCCCCTGCCATGTCAACAATGTTCAGTCAAGATAATCTCTCACAGGCTATGTTCAAGACTAATCTCATTTGGGAAATTTCTCAGTTGAGTTTTCTCTTTCAAATAACTCTAGCTTTACAACAAGTTGACAATAAAATCTAACCAACCTCTCCAACTCCTGAATGAAAATCCTTAGAGGTGGCATTGATGATTCATCATCCATATGGATCCCAAATGTGTAACAGGCTTTTTGGGGGGTCCACCAGCCAATTCTCAAATTATGACATGGAAAATTGTTATTAGTTATGAATGATCGGCCTTATCTTAGCTCTTATTCTAATCTGTTTCTCTTTATCTATGATTTATGTCAGGGCTTTTTACCTGTCTTTCATTCTGTTATCTTACTTTCTGTTTCCTCTGTCTGGCTGCCTGGATCCTGGCCCAAGGCATGTACCTTTCTTTCTCCATTATTCTCTCTCATTCCTCCCCTCTCTTCTCTTCTCTCCTTCTACTGATTCTCTCTGCCTGCCAGTCCTTTAAACTACTTCTCTCTATTGCCTGGCTATTGTCCTCCATCTTTTCATTAGACCAATCAGGTGTCTGAGACAGGCAAGATGAAACAGCGACACATCTTTACATAATTAAACAAGTGAAACATAAACAAATGTAACATACCTTTACACAGTTATCCCACCACATAAGCAAATGTAACACATCTTTGCCTCGTTAACGTAATCTTCCGCAACACAAACGTCATCATGAATCCTCAGGGCACAAGGGATGAGGGATTTCACTGAGTTGCACATAGAGGAAAAAGAGATGTGACGTAGAACCTAAAGTGTCCAGGAGTCAATCAAGAAGACCTGACCACAGTGACCACTGTTGAAACAGGCAAGGAGCTGCCCTACTCTTTCCTTCTTTCCTACCACTCCAGAGTGAAGCCCTAGCTGACACTATAATTTCAAAAGTATGGCTTCTAGAACTTCAAAAACTAGGTTTGTTGTTTAAATTCAACAAGAATTGGGCAACATATTATGGTCTTTGGGTGACAAATACAGCTGACTGCTTCATTGAGCCCAAGATTTTATCTTCTGGAAACTAACCAAAGTTATCTTATATTGCGGTTGCCAGAACCATGGACTTTTTGGATTAGCAGGGGTCTTACAAGCTGTGTAGTCTGACTTCCCTCAGGTATTTGTAAATGTCAGAGATATTAACCCATTTGTGTCACTGCATACTTTATAGTGTGACATCTATGACAAGAATAAGAACAGATTCCAGCAGCTCTCTTCTCAGATGACAAGCCATCAGTCCAACTTCTACATGACACCTCCTATATCATACCTTCATTTTCTCTGTTTTATTCTTGAGTCATTCACAGACATCAATGTATCAAGTTTGATTTCATTGTAAAAATATTTCTGAAAAAGAACTGAAATAGGAAATCATTAAGTAGATTTTAATTTGATCTTTATTTTATATGCATTTCTGTTTGTAAGATTGTCAGAAATGGTCCACTCAATAAGCATGGTATAGCTTCAATATCTTTATGAATCCTTTCTTCTGTAATACTAAAATTAACTTCTTGATTTTTATCCATTGGTAGGGATTCTGCTCTTTGTGAAAGAAACTGTATTTCATGAGCATCCTTCCAATGCTGATGTCAATGACATCAGGACAAAGCACTTCCTACTTCGTGCTGAACAAACCCATGCCTTAAAATGTCATCAAGAGTTTTGATATTCTGATTCCTCAATTTGTCATTCACTCCCTATTCTATGAATTCATTTTAGTTGCAAAATAGATTCATTAAAATGCAAAACCCAGAGCTAAAACCATTGTTTGTCTTACTTAGATTTCTATAGCTATGATAAAACACAATGATCAAAAGCAACTTCGGGAGGAAAGGGTTTATTTCATCTAATGCTGGCTGGTCTGTCATCCATGAAACTCAGAGAAGGAACTCAAGGCAAGAGACTAGAGAAAACTTCAGCTACAGAAATCAGAGGCAGGAACTGAAGCAGAAACCATAGAGAAACGTGTATTGCTGATTAGCTCATAATGGTTTGCTCAGCCTGCATTTTTTTGCCTTCAAGGTCAACCTGCCCAGGGATGGCACTACACACAGGAAGTAGGGCCCTTCTACATTAATCATGAATTGAGAAAATGTCCTACAGTCTTGTCTACAAGTCAATCTTATGGAGGTTTTTCTCAATTACAATTCCCTCTTCCAAGATATACTTAGGTTTATGTCAAGTGACAAAATCAATCAGCACAGTGTTATTATCAGTATGCTATCCCAAATGAAGTTCTTATGGAATTTGTTGTCAATCATATTTCAGTATCTTGTAGTGTATGAAATGAAGAAGATACATGTGTATTAATTTTTGTTAAATTTTACCAGCTTCTTTCCTGCTTTTATTCTTATTTCATACATCTTTTAAATAATTTTCTCTCATTCCATTGTCCTTTTTCTATCATTTATTCTTATGTGTATTGGTGTTTTTTCTGCTTGTTTATCTATGCACCTCCTTTGTGCCCATTACTCTCAGAGGCCAGAAGTTCAGAAGAGGGTGTCAGATCTCCTGGGACTGTAGTTACAGATGGTTGTGTGCGGCCATGTAGAACTGGGAACCAAAGAACACTAGTTGCTTTTCCAGAGGACTGGGGTTCAATTCCCTCCATCTACATGGTGTGTTATAACTGTCTGTAACTCTAGTTCCAGAGGATCAAATGCCCTCTTCTACCCTCCATGAACATTGCATACATGTGGTGCATAAACATTTGGGTAGACAAAACATCAGTACTCATAAAAACTATAATAAAATTCTTCAGCACTTTGCTGGGTCCTGAAAGGCATATAAAAGATGTATGAATCATGGTATGTTCTACCTCAAGGGAACTAATAAAGATTCAATAAGCATTCTTCTTTCATATGAAAAGTGAATGAAGTAAATGGTGGAAATCATTGTATGATGAGCTCTTGTGAGATCATTTAACTGCAAGTAGTGCTCTAATGGTTAAGGGAGAAAAATGTATGGACTGAAGAAATTATTCAGTTTGCCAACAAGAAGTTTGATTCAGATTGCAAAGTCCAGCTTTATTATTTTTATTTATTTATTTTCGGTAGATGAGATTGAGTTAGACTTTAAGAGAGGAAGAAAGTACAGAAATAAAAGAATTGAAGATTTGATGAGAAATTTAGAAATTATAATTGAATTTTTTAGTGTAGTGTTGTTTCTTAAATAGTGTAGAATTTTACTCTTGATCTCATAAGTGTGTACTTCTGATTAGGGAGCAGAAGCCATAGACAATTTTATAAAATTATTCTATATCGATACATGTCAGAAAAAAATACGACAGTTCTGATTTTTCCATGTAGATGTGAATATTCATGTGTATTAAAATGTATTGTTTTGGGGGAAGAGATCCACAAACATGCATTTTGGACCCTGAAATGTGTAAGAAATCTTGCCAAGCATAAAAATGGTATGAAGCCTGAAAATGTGAAGCTTGTAGGGTCAGCTGTTTGGGAGGATCTTAAAAAGACAGTTCCTGTGTCCTGGAGAGCCTTTAGCTTTGGATCTACAGGTCCAGTCCCTTCCCATGCTGCAGCAGTTCAGGGATGGGGTGGATGTTGGGGTAGGATAACCGCAGGCCTGGTTCTGGGACTGGGTGGTAGCTGGGTTGCTCAGCTTAACAGCTTTCCCTCCTCATCACCATTCAAGTGAGTTCTCCACTGTGAGCTGTGGGTAGCTCACACAAGGAAGGAGGCAGCAAGAATCAGGGCCAGTTCTCCTGTTCTCCTGCCCTGAGGGCTGGCTCACCCTCACCCACACCATCAGGGACAGCTTTCTGTTTTGCCCATGAGAGGTGCAGGACCCACTCTCCCAGCTGCTGCAGTTGGTAAGGGGCAGGTCCAGCTCTCCTGCTCTCATGTCCCAGAGGCCAGGTCTCCCTCCCCCCTGGGGTGACAGGGGGGATGGGAAGGACACCTGGTGCCACCACACAGTAGATGTGTGGGAGTTATCTCTCCTGCTCTCAATCAGGCCCATTGGCCTCCACACACACACCCCACACCCTCCACCCCAGGAAATAGGGTCAGCTCTCGTTTGCAGCCCAGGCAAAGTTCATGGCCCACTTTTCTGTGTGTTGCAGCCAGTGAGGGGAAGGAAGAGGTCTCCCAAGGCAGCAACATGATATCCATCAAGAGCAGACCAGTGAGGTCCCAGTATTGATGGTGTAGTAGAAGCCAGAGGCTTTCAACTAGACCAATGACTAATTGCAATGAACACTTACAAGTTAGGATATTTGGACTAGTGATGAAACTGTGTGCCTCACTGTGTCAAACTACAGCTTCTGCACTGAGACTATTGTTTGTTAATATGTGTTCTTTGTTTTTCTTTTAAACTTTATTTTATTTTTGGTAGAAGGCTGCAAGGGGAGAGGACAAAGGGCAGTTAGGAAGGGATGGGGGTTGAATGGGATCCAGTTGCATTATGTGAAACCCACAAAGCAGCAATCAAAAGATTTAAGAAAAAAAGTCACATCTCCGGATATGTGAAATGAATATATTTAGGCAGCAAAACACTAATATAGATGTCTGTCAACAAGACTTTATTTGAGGAGGATCATCATAATATTTCCATAGGGAACAAAACATCTGGCTGTAAGAATGTATAGTAATAGTGCTGTTATTTGGGCAACCCTTATTTTTTAATCACAAAGAGTCTCGCTATCAACCTCTTAAATGCTCCCTTTACCTCTTTGTTCCTAAGGGTATAGATGAGGGGGTTCAGCATGGGTGTGATGATCCCATAAAAGAGGGACACCATTTTCCCCCGGTCCTTGGAGGCAGGGGATGGAGGCTGCAGATACATGTAGATGGCAGTACCATAAAAGAGTACCACCACAATTAGGTGGGAGCCACATGTCCCAAATGCCTTTCGCCGACCTTCAGTTGACCTTATTCTCAACACTGCTTGGACAATGAAAGTATATGAGATAAGGATGAGAGTCACAGGTATTAAAAGGAAAACAATACCTCCAAAAAATAGCTCAGCTTTAATTGTTGTGGTATCCACACAGGACAATTTGAGCAGGGCAGGGACTTCACAGAGGAAATGATCCACTTTCTTGTGTCCACACCGTGGCATCCTAAGGGTCCACGTAGACTGCAATACTGAGTTGCTGAAGCCACTGATCCAACATGCAGCTGCCAACTGGAAGCAGCGCCTGTGGTGCATGATGACTGAGTAATGGAGAGGCCGACAGATGGCTACAAACCTGTCAAAGGACATGACACCCAGGAGTAAACATTCAGTGCAACCCAAGGCCAGGAAAATGAAAAGCTGGGCCACGCAGCCACCATAGCTGATGACCTTCCGGGTGCTGCATATGTTGATGAGCATCTGTGGGACTGTGCTTGTGGTGTAGCACAGGTCCAGCAGGGACAGGTTAGTGAGGAAAAAGTACATGGGGGTGTGGAGTTTGGCATCCAGGCGGGACACAAGAATGATCATCATATTCCCAAAGATGGTCAAGATATAGGACACTAGAAACACCACAAAGAATGGCAGCTCCAGCCATGGCCGATCTGAAAACCCCAAGAGAATGAATTCCTCTGAGATGCTCTCATTCACCAGACTCATGTTAAATGGTACAGCCTCGGGGTCCCTGGAACACAAGGGGTTAGTAAGCTGGTGGACATGATTATTGGCCTCATCAATTACTTGTGAACTGATGAAGCCACAGTGTCTTATGCATTTACAAACTAATCCTGTTAAGTGTGAAATGTACTGACAAAAGGTTAAGTATCTGTCAAACCTTTCATAGGTGTTTATGGATTCCTATAAAACATTTTTATTTTATTTTTATTTATTTTGGTTTTTTCGAGACAGGGTTTCTCTATGTAGTTTTGTGCCTTTCCTTGGTCTTGCTCTGTAGACCAGGCTGGCCTCGAACTCACAAAGATCCGCCTGCCTCTGCCTCCCAAGTGCTGTGATTAAAGGCATGTGCCACAACTGCAAGGCATGCAACAGTTTTTAACACAGTGATTTCAAGTTACAGCACTGTATGAGTTTCTACAGCCACAGAGCTTCTCCTTTAGTGTTTTGTTCTTCAATGGATGGGCCTTCTGAGGACTTTCTACCCAGATACCTGCTGTTGGGGCATATAGATAGTGTTCCTATTATTTGAATTCAATTAAATCTCTCCCCAGAATCAGTGAGAGTGTCTGGTTGTGGGCATGTGTTACAACTATTTAAACCTTGTTTCCTGACTATTCCTGACCTTCCCTCAAGTAGGTCCAAACATATGACATCTATCCAGAGTTTTCAGACACAATGTCAGGAGACTTGTCCTCTTAGGCTCATGTCACAGAGTCTACACAGGATTGTTTGCTGGTGTGATAATGAGGCTGGCAGGCCTGGTTCATCCACCCCAACCCCCACTGTAACTAGTTTTATTGCCTTGAGAATGCATCTTATGCTCTGATCTTCAGGTTCCTCATTTGTAAGACAGAAATACATATGCATATCTGGCCTGTTGAGAATCACAATTGACCCCACTCAGCCTGACTCTGGTTGGGCACACAGCAGTGTGCTCAATGCAGCCACAGTGATACAAGGACAGAAATGCCCCCAAAGATTCCCTTGGAGCGTCTACAGTGTTCATTTCCAAATGGGTTAGTAGTGGAATTGGTCATGTTACAATTATAACAGTGAGCTTCAACACCGGGGCCAAGGCAAAATATCTGAGTACAGATGTTATGTTCTGTGTAAACTGATAAGCAATGCCTGGTCCCCAGGAGCACAGGTGCTGGGCCACAGGAGCACAGGTGCTGGACCACAGGAGCACAGGTGCTGGGCCACAGGAGCACAGGTGCTGGACCACAGGAGCACAGGTGCTGGGCTACAGGAGCACAGGTGCTGGATCACAGGACCCCAGGTGCTGGGCCACAGGAGCACAGGTGCTGGGATACTTTAGATGGAGTGAGTCAGAATCCTAAATATCTTGGAAGTCATGATGTAGCATATCCAATGTCTAAAAAGTATGGATCCCAGCAAAATTGCCCTAAGAAACTGTTTTGATATTGACTTTATAATGAGAATATATTTTTATCAATTTTATCCATAGTCATAAAGTATTAGCAATGGTATTGATTTTTCCCCACTTATTCTAAAATATTTACTCCCTGGTCTGCTGGAATTTTATAAACATGAGATAAGAAATACTGTGTCAATGCATTTTCGAGTGTGTGTGTGTGTGTGTGTGTGTGTGTGTGTGTGTGTGTGTGTGTACTGTAGGTGCGGTTTGTACACACACCTGCCGCAGCACACACACGAGAAGGGCAGAGGGCACCCTAGGCTGCTGTTGTCTTTACCTTGGTGGAGAACGATTTTCTCTTTTGTTGTTCATGTTGCATGAGGCAGGCTCGCTGGCCATCCAGATCCAGTCCACTCTCCTCTGTCTCTCATCTCCCGAGAACCACTGGGATTCTGAAGAGCACAGTGTGCTCTACCTAGAGTGTTTTCTGTGGTTTGGACTCAGGTCCTCAAATCTATGTGATAAGGCATTTATCTCCTGAGTCACTTTCTCATTATCTCAGCAGAGTTTTTTATTTCTTGAGTTATGGTCTCATGTATCCCAGGCTGGCCCCAAACTCACTTTCATTTCCTTTCTGTGACACCTCATTATTTTATGCTTTCTCAAACTACCTCATATTCTTATGAGAGGTTCTTTCACGTATGTTTTCTAAATTTGTAGATAAACAATAAGTCTTCCCCCCCCCACAGCTAATAAAGAGAAGGTTTTACGTAAAATTTTCTCTGTGAAGAGATGAACACTGAAGGCAGAAGCTTGGGTTTCTATGTTCCTCTAGCTTAGCTTGCTTTCCTGAGAGTCCCGATCTGGTTGAGCAGCAAACAGAAGGGACAGCTGACCTGCTGTGAAGGCCATGGTCCCCACCGAGATGACAAATGTCTCCTAATGCTCAAATCCTAATGGGAGTTTATTTAGAAATTTCTTATATGGTCTACTTACCTCTGATTTAAGCATGAGAGACAGAAAAATTAGTTTTGACTTCCAATACTCCTGGCATTCAAACAGAATTAACTCAAAAGGCACAAATATAATGCCATTTCCATATACTAGTCCTGGACTTGTTCAGGTGAAGTGAACTCTTCTTTAGTTCTGCTTGCAGGAAGAAGTCTCAAGGTCTGCAGTCAGAGCACACTGGATGGTGAGCAGGATGCATGGGTGATGCCTAGAAAGTGTGGTTCTGGAGTCAATTTGATTACTCTTCAGGGAGCGAATCACTGTCTTTTAAAGAGATAATTTCTGGTTCATTTTACAAAAATGGGGAAAATACATTTTCAGCCAAATACTGGTTTTGGCCTCTGGTAAAAATCTCAACCCTGTTCCTCCCTTTATACTATCCATAGGGGCTAACCAACCTCCTGATCCAATGGGAGACAGGGAGGAGATCTAGGAAGGGACATCACCCTTTAATTGTTGTTTGGTTCAGGATAAACATCTCCAGGGACCAGTTCCTTAACTGTGTGAGACTCCAGCAGTGATGATGGGAAAACAACAACCAGAATATCTGAACAACTAACAACTGCATTTTGTGCCCAACAGAGCTGTGTTTTCACTTGTCAATTTTTATTCAAGGAGTTCCCTAAAGTCATTCCATTACTGTTGTTCTTTTTTCTTTGTTGTTTTTTTGGCTTTGTTTTTTGAGACAGAGTCTAAATATATACCCCAAGCTGTCCCAAAGACCAGGCTCCTCTTGCCTCAGTCTTCCAAGTGTTGAAATTACAGGAGTGTGTCTCCACATGGATTTACAGGTGTGTTTCTCCACATGGGTTCACAGGAGTGTGTCACCACATCTGGTCATCATTTAATCAGTTCTGTCAGAAATCCATAAAATTCATTTAATGTTCCCTTAGATGCCATCTATAATCATGTCCTCATACCTTTTATTTCCATCCACATCAGGAAAGAGACTGATATTTGACCAATCTTTCCAAATTGCTTATTAACTTTGTCTATTATATATTTCATATACAAAAAATTGTGAAAACATGTATTTATAGTGAATATATCCAGAATACCTTTTCTTTCCTGGGTTCATTCTCTCTATAAATGAAATGAAAGCAAGCTCCAAATGGAGGTTCTTTGATGCCCATCATCCTTTGATGAAGTAGATCGGTGCTGCTGGGAGCAGATGTGTCTTACTGTCATAAGAGCCTCAGATTATTAAACATCTTAAATGTCATATTCTGTAGATCTTAAAGTGTTTGACAACCATCTGTCTATCGATATATTTATCTGTTTATCCTTGAAAACATACCTAACATGATTAAAAGTTTGATTATTATAGATGGCTAACTAGTAACCTGTATTTCTTAATTATACATTACATTTGAAAATGAGCTGCATAAGCATAAAACCACAAACAAGCATAGAAATATACATACATTATAACAAAAGTAACTTTAAATTTGTATCAATACAGCAAAGTCTACACCAATGTAAAATATTTGAGGTTAATAGTCATCTTTTTATCCAATATTCCTATATCACCACTAAATGATGACAAATATCCATAACCTACCAAATAACCCAAAACCACCCACCACACCTCTTGGGAATTTGGACATTATGTTCTCTAGACTGCTCCCTGTTGTCTGGGGATGAGGACATCTTTAGGAGACTCTGAGAAATTAAGGTAATGGTCAAGTCCTGGGAGAGCTAGCTGTTGTCTAGTCTTGGTAAGGTGGGAAAATGTAGGACTTATCTGAAGTCTTGCTAGAGTAGTCTGTGAAGCTGGACCATTATCTGCCAGTAGCCTTGAAGCTGCTCTGGATGTAGAACTCTGTGGAAAGTGCAACAAATGCACACTGAGAGATTGGATCTTCTGGGCCACCTGTTTTTATTGGTGTCTGGTCCTCTTGCTCTGAAAACACACAAACTTTTAAAGGTAACATACATATTTTCATTAACACCACTATGGAATGTGCAGTGTGCACAAGTCGGTTAAAGATGATTTTTTTATTCTGTGTTTGAGCAGCTAAAAGGTATCTGTCAACTTTAGAAGTCCATTTGGACTATACAACCAAACAGTAATATAAATTTCCCTCCATGCCACATGAAAGGATGGCATGTAATAATTAATCATGAGGCTCTGTAGCCAACAAGATTTATCATGTCTCATCTTGTGTCCAAGCTGGTCCTTTGAAGAGGGATCAGCTTCCATGTCACCTGTCTTGTAGTCTTTCTTAGCTTCCTCTTCCCTATCTGTAGCCAAGATACTCAGGAAGTCTCCCCTAGTCAAATCTGATCTCTATTAACATGGAAGGAATTCATAACCTTTTGTTTCCTTGGAAACAAAAGCATAGCTCTTCTCCAATGTAACACATTTTCAGCCTTTCCTTTTAAAGTTAAGGTATTCCTAAAGTTGGTTTAATTCATCAGTCCCTTCCACAATTCAATGTCTCTCAGCAGCTGTTGTCTGTTCATTAGCATTCAAAAATTTCAAAATTAAAAACGCATTATATAAGGTCCAAACTCCCAGTGTTATACTATTTCCCATCCTTATGTGGTTTCTTTTTTCTTTTTTTTTATTATTTACTTCTAACTTCAAAGTCTTTATTATTCTTTTTTTTTTTTTTTTTTTTTTTTTGGTTTTTCGAGACAGGGTTTCTCTGCGTAGCTTTGCGCCTTTCCTGGAGCTCACTTGGTAGCCCAGGCTGGCCTCGAACTCACAGAGATCCGCCTGGCTCTGCCTCCCGAGTGCTGGGATTAAAGGCGTGCGCCACCACCGCCCGGCTAGTCTTTATTATTCTTACACTATTTATTTTTTGTGATTGACTAAACTCTATTTCTTTTTTTTTTCTTAAGCCTACACACTTTGTTAAACACCCTGTGAGATGTTTATAGGTTTTATCCCCTCTGAACCTGCTTTACTGGGTATCTGTAATCTTTTCTTTCTGCTTGAGCAAAACCATAAAGCACTGGGTATCTTCGCTCCTGGTGAGCTGGCAGCTCAAGCCCACAGGCAGTGACTGGGGTCTCTGATCTGGGACCTGCATGAGAGACTGCAGGACTAAGAAGCCAAGTTTGGCTCTGTTTCTGTGTGTTTGCAACCTTTTTTAAAGCTTTCTCGGGTCTTAAGTCGAAATGTGAACAACTACATTGGACACCATTTGTAATCAGACTTCTCTTTGGGCTGCCAGCTCACAAAAATGACAAGGAGACTGATTATTAATTATGAAAGCTCCACCTATAGCTTAGGCTTGTCCCACTAGCTCTTATAACTTACATTAACCCATTTATATTCATCTACATGTTGCCTTGTGACTCCTGGCTTTTACCTCTCTTCCTGCATGTTCTGCTTCCTCTGCAGCCAGCTGGCAATCCCACCTTCTTTCTTCCTTCAGAGTTCTCTGTCCCTAGAAGTCCCACCTCACTGCTTCCTGACTAGCTAATGGCCATTCAGCTCTGTATTAAACCAATCATAGTGGTATATCTTTACACACTGTAATCAAATATCTCTCAACAACCATGGTCTTCAATGCTCCTACTAGAATGGCCCATTAAGCAACATTTAAAAGCATTCAACAGCTTTTCTAATTCACAAACCCAAGGTCCATATTCCTTCAAACAAAAACATGGTTAGGCAAACCACAGCAATACCCTAGTGCGTGTGCCAACTTCTGTCTCAGTTAGGGTTTCTAATTGCTCTGAAGAGACCTCCTGACCACAACTCTTTTTTTTATTTTATTTCATTTTTTTTTTTTTACAACAACTCTTATAAAGGGAAACATCTAGGTTTGGTGGTTGTTACAGTTCAGAGGGTTATTCCATTATCATCTTGGTAGGAAGCAAAGCATCATGTTGGAGGACATGATGCTAGAGAAGGAGCTGAGAGTTCTTATCTCTTGACTCATATCAATAGGAAGTGATCTGAGACAATGGGCATGGCTTGAGCATTTATGAGACCTCAATGCCTGCCTCCACAGTGACACACTTCCTCCAACAAGATCACACCCACTCAAACAAAACCATAGCTCCTAGTAGTGCCACTCTCTTTGGGGGACATTTTCTTTCAAACCACCACATAGGGTGACTGAGGATAATAATTTCTTACTGTATATTTCAGAAATCTGGGAGAAAGGGTCCAGATGTTTTCATCATACACATTTGGAATATGTTCAATCTGATTTCCGCATAACTCAGCATTTATATGTATTAAAACATCACCCATTACCATATTAACATGAGAAAATTGTTTGTTTTTATACATTGGCTAAAAAAGTTTACTTTATAAAGGATATTGCTTCTGGATAGCATGGAGCAGGTTGTTTGAATGCTATGACCATCTGGGTGTTTTCACTGGACTTTAATAACACAGGTTAAGTTTTTTTTATAACAATGGAGGAAAAGTATTAGACATTTGCATGATATGATTGTTATTTGTAATATAGTTTATGCAGATAAATGAAAGCATTAATGAGAGAGTGTACTTGATGTGTTTGTTGAAATTAAATATTAAATACATGTTCTACTGCTTCAAATAATCCTGTCACCCGTGGTACTGATTAATGTTCAGATAGCTTTTAGAATTCCACTGTTGTGACTGTTCCCGGCTGAAAGCAAGGCAGATGGAGACAAGGAAATGGCTTCTTATGAGACCATGCTGTTTGCATGACTGGGCTATGACAACTCACTCGCTGATACGTCCACCTGTATATGCATATGTGCCAGTAATTTTTATAAAACTGTATTTGTTTCTTGAATCTGAAAAAGGGGTATTATTCTTCTGCCAACTTTGCCTAAATCATTAATTCAATATGTGTGTGTGTGTGTGTGTGTGTGAGAGAGAGAGAGAGAGAGAGAGAGAGAAAGAGAGAGACACACACACAGAGAGAGAGAGAGAGAGAGAGAGAGAGAGAGAGAGAGACAGAGAGCAGCAATCTTCCACTAATTCAAATTGAAAAATATGTGTAGTTAAAAAAATTTTATTGACAATAAGACCATGTTCACACTAAAAGTGAAACTAAATTAGATGCTCATCAGCTCAAAAAATCAGAAAAGAATTTCATCACTTAAGTTATCTTTATGCTCTTTTATAAGATGAGGGGCTCTATAGCCTAGAATGTGGAAATGGTTCAGAGTGTTGAACAACAGCAAAAAATTCCCACAAAAATATAGATCATGTAATTTATGATACCACAAATGACAAACTATGCGGTTGAAAATCTTTTTCAAATGATTTACTTTTGACTTGTAATTTTTGTATATTTATGTGCCTCTGTGTATTTATGTCACATGTAATGAGCTCCTTGCAGAAGTTCGAGAATGCGTCAGATCCATGGAGCTGGAATCACAGGTAGCTGTAGCCACCCATGCAGGGTCTGGGAATGAAACTCAGGCACCCTGGGGAGACAGCCGCTCTCTTCACTGCTGAGCCACTGTTCCGTTTTCTTTGACATCTGTGGTTAACACCATGATCAAAAGGAACTTGGGGAGAAAGGGGTTCATTCCAGCTTACACTTTCAGGGTGCAGTCTGTCACCAAGAGAAGTCAGGGCAGAGACTCAAGACAGGAGCCTGGAGGCAGGAACTGAAGCAGAGACCATGGAGGAGTGTTTCTTACTGGCTTGCTCTCTGATTCAAGCTCAGCCTGATTTCTGATATGACACCAGCCCAGTGATAGCACCAGTAAGAGTGGACCGGCCCCTGCCATGTCAACAATGTTCAATCAAGGTAATCTCTCACAGGCTATGCTCAAAGCTAATCTCATTTGGGAAATTTCTCCTTTGAGTTTTCTCTTTCAAAGTAACTCTAGGTTTATATCAAGTTGAAAATAAAATCTAACCAGAGCACTACCTCTCCAACTCCTGAATGAAAATCCTTAGAGGTGGCATTGATGATTGATCATCGTCATGGATCCCAAATGTGTAACAGGCTTTCTTTTGTGCCACCAGCCAATTCTCAAATTATGACATGGAAAATTGTTATTAGTTATGAATGTTCGGCCTTATCTTAGCTCTTATTCTATTCTGTTTCTCTTTCTCTATGATTTATGTCAGGGCTTTTTACCTGTCTTTCATTCTGTTATCTTACTTTCTGTTTCCTCTGTGTCTGGCTGCTGGCTTCTGGCCCAAGGCATATCCCTTTCTTTCTCCCTTATTCTCTCTCATTCCTCCCCTCTCTTCTCTTCTCTCCTTCTACTGATTCTCTCTGCCTGCCAGTCCTTTCAACTACTTCTCTCTACTGCCTGGCTATTGTCCTCCATCTTTTCATTAGAACAATCAGGTGTCTGAGACAGGCAAGATGAAACAGCAACACATCTTTACATAATTAAACAAGTGAAACATAAACAAATATAACACACTTTTACACAGTTAAAGCAATATCCCACTACATAAACAAATGTAACACATCTTTGCCTAGTTAAGGTAATCTTCCGCAACACAAACGTCATCATGAATCCTCAGGGGACAGGGGATGAGAGATTTCACTGAGTTGCACATAGAGGAAAAAGGGATGTGACGTAGAACCAAATGTGTCCAGGAGTCAATCAAGAAGACCTGGCCACAGTGACCACTGTTGAAACAGGCAAGGAGCTGCCCTACTCTTTCCTTCTTTCCCACCACTCCAGAGGGAAGCCCTAGCTGACACTATAATTTCAAAAGTATGGCTTCTAGAACTTCAAAAACTAGGTTTGTTGTTTAAATTCAAGAAGAATTGGCAACATATTATGGTGTCTTTGGGTGACGTATACAGTTGCTTCATTGAGCCCAAGATTTTATCTTCTGGAAACTAACCAAATTCATCTTATATTGTGGTTGCCAGAACCATAGACTTTTTGGATTAGCAGGGGTCTTACAAGCTGTGTAGTCTGACTTCCCTCAGGTATTTGTAAATGTCAGAGATATTAACCCATTTGTGTCACTGCATACTTTATAGTGTGACATCTATGACAAGAATTAGAACAGATTCCAGCAGCTGTCTTCTCAGATGACAAGCCATCAATCCGTCCAACTTCTACATGACACCTCCTATATCATAACTTCATTTTCTCTGTTTTATTCTTTGGTCATTCACAGACATCAATATGTCAAGTTTGATTTCACTGTAAAAATATTTCTGAAAAAGAACTGAAATTGGAAAGTATTAAGTAGATTTTAATTTGATCTTTATTTTATATGCAATTCTGTTTGTAAGATTGTCAGAAATGGTCCACTCAATAAGCATGGTATAGCTTCAATATCTTTATGAGTCCTTTCTTCTGTAGTACTAAAATTAACTTCTTCATTTTTATCCATCGGTAGGGATTCTGCTCTTTATGAAAGAAACTGTATTTCATGAGCATCCTTCCAATGCTGATGTCAATGACATCAGGACAAAGCACTTCCTACTTTGTGCTGAACAAATCCATGCTTTAAAATGTCATCAGTAGTTTTGATATTCTGATACCTCAATTTGTCATTCACTCCCTATTCTATGAATTCATTTTAGTTGCAAAATAGATTCATTAAAATGCAAAACCCAGAGCTAAAACCATTGTTTGTCTTACTTAGATTTCTATAGCTATGATAAAACACAATGACCAAAAGCAACTTCGGGAGGAAAGGGTTAATTTCATCTAATGCTGGCTGGTCTGTCATCTATGAAACTCAGAGAAGGAACTCAAGGCAAGAGACCAGAGAAAACTTCAGCTACAGAAATCAGAGGCAGGAACTGAAGCAGAAACCATGGAGACACATGTATTGCTGATTTGCTCATAATGGTTTGCTCAGCCTGCATTTTTTTGCCTTCAAGGTCAACCTGCCCAGGGATGGCACTACACACAGGAAGTAGGGCCCTTCTACATTAATCATGAATTGAGAAAATGTCCTACAGACTTGTCTACATGTCAATCTTATGGAGGTTTTTCTCAATTACAATTCCCTCTTCCAAGATATACTTAGGTTTATGTCAAGTGACAAAATCAACCAGCACAGTGTTATTATCAGTATGCTATCCCAAATGAGGTTCTTATGGAATTTGTTGTCAATCATATTTCAGTATCTTGTAGTGTATGAAATGAAGAAGATACATGTGTATTATATTTTGTTAAATTTTACCAGCTTCTTTCCTGCTTTTATTCTTATTTCATACATCTTTTAAATAATTTTCTCTCATTCCATTGTCCTTTTTCTATCATTTGTTCTTATGTGTATTGGTGTTTTTTCTGCTTGTTTATCTATGCACCTCCTTTGTGCCCATTACTCTCAGAGGCCAGAAGTTCAGAAGAGGGTGTCAGATCTCCTGGGACTGTAGTTACAGATTGTTGTGTGCGGCCATGTAGAACTGGGAACCAAAGAACACTAGCTGCTTTTCCAGAGGACTGGGGTTCAATTCCCTCCATCTACATGGTGTGTTATAACTGTCTGTAACTCTAGTTCCAGAGGATCAAATGCCGTCTTCTACCCTCCATGAACATTGCATACATATGGTGCATAAACATTTAGGTAGACAAAACATCAGTACACATAAAAACTAAAATAAAACTCTTCAGCACTTTGCTGGGTCCTGAAAGACCATATAGAAGATGTATGAATCATGGTGTGTTCTACCTCAAGAGAACTAATAAAGATTCAATAAGCATTCTTCTTGCATATGAAAAGTGAATGAAGTAAGTGGTGGAAATCATTGTATGATGAGCTCTTGTGAGATCATTTAACTGCAAGTAGTGCTCTAATGGTTAAGGGAGAAAAACGTATGGACTGAAGAAATTGTTCAATTTGCCAACAAGAAGTCTGATTCAGATTGTAAAGTCCAGCTTATTTATTTTTATTTATTTATTTTCGGTAGATGAGATTGAGTTAGACTTTAAGAGAGGAAGAAAGTACAGAAATAAAAGAATTGAAGATTTGATGAGGAATTTAGAAATTATAATTGAATTTTTTAGTGTAGTGTTGTTTCTTTTTTTTTTTTTTTTTTTTTTTTTTTTGGTGTTTCGAGACAGGGTTTCTCTGTGTAGCTTTGCGCCTGTCCTGGAACTCGCTTTGGAGACCAGGCTGGCCTCGAACTCACAGAGATCCACCTGGCTCTGCCTCCCGAGTGCTGGGATTAAAGGCGTGTGCCACCACCGCCCGGCTGTGTTGTTTCTTAAATAGTGTAGAATTTTACTCTTGATCTCATAAGTGTGTACTTCTGATTAGGGAGCAGAAGCCATAGACAATTTTATAGAATTATTCTAGATCTATACATGTCAGAAAAAATAGCACAGTTCTGATTTTTGCATGTAGATGTGAATATTCATGTGTATTAAAATGTATTGTTTTGGGGGAAGAGATCCACAAACATGCATTTTAGACCCTGAAATGTGTAAGAAATCTTGCGAAGCATAAAAATGGTATGAAGCCTGAAAATGTGAAGCTTGTAGGGTCAGCTGTTTGGGAGGATCATAAAAAGATAGTTCCTGTGTCCTGGAGAGCCTTTAGCTTTGGATCTACAGGTCAGTCCCTTCCCATGCTGCAGCAGTTCAGGGATGGGGTGGATGTTGGGGTGGGATAACCACAGGCCTGGTTCTGGGACTGGGTGGTAGCTGGGTTGCTCAGCTTAACAGCTTTCCCTCCTCATCACCATTCAAGTGAGTTCTCCACTGTGAGCTGTGGGTAGCTCACACAAGGAAGGAGGCAGCAAGAATCAGGGCCACTTCTCCTATTCTCCTGCCCTGAGGGCTGGCTCACCCTCACCCACACCATCAGGGACAGCTTTCTATTTTGCCCATGAGAGGTGCAGGACCCACTCTCCTAGCTGCTGCAGTTGGTAAGGGGCAGGTCCAGCTCTCCTGCTCTCATGTCCCAGAGGCCAGGTTCCCTTCCCCCTGGGGTGACAAAGGGGATGGGAGGAACTCACTGATGCCACCACAAGGTAGATGTGGGGGTGTCATCTCTTCTGTTCTCAATCAGGGCCATTTCCTCTGCATACACACACCCCACACCCCACACGCCATGCAACAGGGTCAGCTCTGGTGTGCAACCAAGTCAAAGTTCATGGCCCACTTTTCTGTGTGTTGCAGCCAGTGAGGGGAAGGAAGAGGTCTCCCAAGGCAGCAACATGATATCCATCAAGAGTGGTCCCAGTGAGGTCCCAGTATTGATGGTGTAGTAGAAGCCAGAGGCCTTCAACTAGACCAATGACTAATTGCAATGAACACTTACAAGTTAGAATGTATGGACTAATGGGTAAGCTGTGTGCCTCACTGTGTCAAACTACAGCTTCCGCACTGAGACTATTGTTTGTTAATATGTGTTCTTTGTTTTTCTTTTAATCTTTATTTTATTTTTGGGAGAAGGCTGCAAGGGGAGAGGACAAAGGGCAGATAGGAAGGGATGGGGTTGAATGGGATACAGTTGCATTATGTGAAATCCACAAAGCAGCAATTAAAAGATTTAAGAAAAAAAGTCACATCTCTGGATATGTGAAATGAATATATTTAGGCAGCAAAACACTAATATAGATGTCTGTCAACGAGATTTTATTTGAGGAGGATCATCATCATATTTCCATAGTGAACAAAACATCAGGCTGTAAAAATGTATACTAATAATGCTGGTATTTGGGCAACCCTTATTTTTTAATCACAAAGAGCCTCGCTATCAACCTCTTAAATGCTCCCTTTACCTCTTTGTTCCTAAGGGTATAGATGAGGGGGTTCAACATGGGTGTGATGATCCCATAAAAGAGGGACACCATTTTCCCCCGGTCCTTGGAGGCAGGGGATGGAGGCTGCAGATACATGTAGATGGCAGTACCATAAAAGAGTACCACCACAATTAGGTGGGAGCCACATGTCCCAAATGCCTTTCGCCGACCTTCAGCTGACCTTATTCTCAACACTGCTTGGACAATGAAAGTATATGAGATAAGGATGAGAGTCACAGGTATTAAAAGGAAGACAATACCTCCAAAAAATAGCTCAGCTTTAATTGTTGTGGTATCCACACAGGACAATTTGAGCAGGGCAGGGACTTCACAGAGGAAATGATCCACTTTCTTGTGTCCACACCGTGGCATCCTAAGGGTCCAAGTAGACTGCAATACTGAGTTGCTGAAGCCACTGATCCAACATGCAGCTGCCAACTGGAGGCAGCGCCTGTGGTGCATGATGACTGAGTAATGAAGAGGCCGACAGATGGCTACAAACCTGTCAAAGGACATGACACCCAGGAGTAAACATTCAGTGCAACCCAAGGCCAGGAAAATGAAAAGCTGGGCCACGCAGCCACCATAGCTGATGACCTTCCGGGTGCTGCATATGTTGATGAGCATCTGCGGGACTGTGCTTGTGGTGTAGCACAGGTCCAGCAGGGACAGGTTAGTGAGGAAAAAGTACATGGGGGTGTGGAGTTTGGCATCCAGGCGGGACACAAGAATGATCATCATATTCCCAAAGATGGTCAGGATATAGGACACTAGAAACACCACAAAGAATGGGAGCTCCAGCCATGGCCGATCTGAAAACCCCAAGAGAATGAATTCCTCTGAGATGCTCTCATTCACCAGACTCATGTTAAATGGTACAGCCTCGGGGTCCCTGGAACACAAGGGGTTAGTAAGCTGGTGGACATGATTATTGGCCTCATTAATTACTTGTGAACTGATGAAGCCACAGTGTCTTATGCATTTACAAACTAATCCTGTTAAGTGTGAAATGTACTGACAAAAGTTTAATTATCTGTCAAACCTTTCATAGGTGTTTATGGATTCCTATAAAACATTTTTATTTTATTTTTATTTATTTTGGTTTTTTCGAGACAGGGTTTCTCTATGTAGTTTTGTGCCTTTCCTTGGTCTTGCTCTGTAGACCAGGCTGGCCTCGAACTCACAAAGATCCGCCTGCCTCTGCCTCCCAAGTGCTGTGATTAAAGGCATGTGCCACAACTGCAAGGCATGCAACAGTTTTTAACAAAGTGATTTCAAGTTATAGCACTGTATGAGTTTCTACAGCCACAGAGCTTCTCCTTTAGTGTTTGGTTCTTCAATGGATGGGCCTTCTGAGGACTTTCTACCCAGATACCTGCTGTTGGGGCATACACATAGTGTTCCTATTATTTGAATTCAATTAAATCTCTCCCCAGAATCAGTGAGAGTGTCTGGTTGTGGGCATGTGTTACAACTATTTAAACCTTGTTTCCTGACTATTCCTGACCTTCCCTCAAGTAGGTCCAAACATATGACATCTATCCAGAGTTTTCAGACACAATGTCAGGAGACTTGTCCTCTTAGGCTCATGTCACAGCATCTACACAGGATTGTTTGCTGGTGTGATAATGAGGCTGGCAGACCTGGTTCATCCACCCCAACCCCCACTGTAACTAGTTTTATTGCCTTGAGAATGCATCTTATGCTCTGATCTTCAGGTTTCTCATTTGTAAGACAGAAATACATATGCATATCTGGCCTGTTGAGAATCACAATTCACCCCACTCAGCCTGACTCTGGTTGGGAACACAGCAGTGTGCTCAATGCAGCCACAGTGATACAAGGACAGAAATGCCCCCAAAGATTCCCTTGGAGCGTCTACAGTGTTCATTTCCAAATGGGTTAGTAGTGGAATTGGTCATGTTACAATTATAACAGTAAGCTTCAACACCGGGGCCAAGGTAAACTGATTAGCAATGCCTGGTCCCCAGGAGCACAGGTGCTGGTCCACAGGAGCACAGGTGCTGGGATACTTTAGATGGAGTGAGTCAGAATCCTAAATATCTTGGAAGTCATGATGTAGCATATCCAATGTCTAAAAAGTATGGATCCCAGCAAAATTGCCCTAAGAAACTGTTTTGATATTGACTTTAATGAGAATATATTTTTATCAATTTTATCCATAGTCATAAAGTATTAGCAATGGTATTGATTTTTCCCCACTTATTCTAAAATATTTACTCCCTGGTCTGCTGGAATTTTATAAACATGAGATAAGAAATACTGTGTCAATGCATTTTCGAGTGTGTGTGTGTGTGTGTGTGTGTGTGTGTGTGTGTGTGTGTGTGCACTGTTGGTGCTGGTTTGTACACACACCTGCCGCAGCACACACACGAGAAGGGCAGAGGGCACCCTAGGCTGCTGTTGTCTTTACCTTGGTGGAGACCGATTTTCTCTTTTGTTGTTCATGTTGCATAAGGCAGGCTGGCTGGGCCTCCAGATCCAGTCCACTCTCCTCTCTGTCTCTCATCTCCCTAGAACCACTGGGATTCTGAAGAGCATAGTGTGCTCTAACTAGAGTGTTTTCTGTGGTTTGGACTCAGGTCCTCAAATCTATGTGATAAGGCATTTATCTCCTGAGTCACTTTCTCATTATCTCAGCAGAGTTTATTTTTTGAGGTATGGTCTCATGTATCCCAGGCTGGCCCTAAACCCGCTCACATTTCCTTTCTGTGGCACCTCGTTATTTTATGCTTTCTCAAACTACCTCATATTCTTATGAGAAGGTCTTTCACGTATAATGTTTTCTAAATTTGTAGATAAACAATAAGTCTTTCCCCCCCACAGCTAATAAAGAGAAGGTTTTACATAAAATTTTCTCTTTGAAGAGATGAACCCTGAAGGCAGAAGCTTGGGTTTCTATGTTCCTCTAGCTTAGCTTGCTTTCCTGAGAGTCCAGATCTGCTTGAGCAGCAAACAGAAGGGACAGCTGACCTACTGTGAAGGCCATGGTCCCCACTGAGATGACAAATGTCTCCTAATGCTCAAATCATAATGGGAGTTTATTTAGAAATTTCTTATATATTCTACTTACCTCTGATTTAAGCATGAGAGACAGAAAAATTAGTTTTGACTTCCAATACTCCTGGCATTCAAACAGAATTAACTCAAAAGGCACAAATATAATGCCATTTCCATACACTAGTCCTGGACTTGTTCAGGTGAAGTGAATTCTTCTTTAGTTCTGCTTGCAGGAAGAAGTCTCAAGGTCTGCAGTCAGAGCACACTGGATGGTGAGCAGGATGGATGGGTGATGCCTAGAAAGTGTGGTTCTGGAGTCAATTCGATTACTCTTCAGGGAGTGAATCACTATCTTTTAAAGAGATAATTTCTGGTTGATTTTACAAAAATGGGGAAAATACATTTTCAGCCAAGTACTGGTTTTGGCCTCTGGTAAAAAACTCAACCCTGTTCCTCCCTTTATACTATCCATAGTGGCTAACCAACCTCCTGATCCAATGGAAGACAGGGAGGAGATCTAGGAAGGGATGTCACCCTTTAATTGTTGTTTGGTTCAGGATAAACATCTCCAGGGACCAGTTCCTTAACTGTGTGAGACTCCAGCAGTGATGATGGGAAAACAACAACCAGAACATCTGAACAACTAACAACTGCATTTTGTGCCCAACAGAGCTGTGGTTACACTTGTCAATTATTATTCAAGGAGTTCCCTAAAGTCATTCCATTACTGTTGTTCTTTTTTCTTTGTTGTTTGTTTGTTTTTGTTTTTTGAGACAGAGTCTAAATATATACCCCAAGCTGTCCCAAAGACCAGGCTCCTCCTGCCTCAGTCTTCCAAGTGTTGAAATTACAGGAGTGTGTCTCCACATGGATTTACAGGTGTGTTTCTCCACATGGGTTCACAGGAGTGTGTCACTACATCTGGTCATCATTTAATCACTTCTGTCAAAAATCCATAAAATTCATTTAATGTTCCCTAAGATGCCATCTATAATCATGTCCTCATACCTTTTATTTCTATCCACATCAGGAAAGAGACTGATATTTGACCAATCTTTCCAAATTGCTTATTAACTTTGTCTATTATATATTTCATATCAGAAAAATTGTGAAAACATGTATTTATATCGAATATATCCAGAATACCTTTTCTTTCCTGGGTTCATTCTCTCTATAAATGAAATGAAAGCAAGCTCCAAATGGAGGTTCTTTGATGCCCATCATCCTTTGATGAAGTAGATCGGTGCTGCTGGGAGCAGATGTGTCTTACTGTCATAAGAGCCTCAGATTATTAAACATCTTAAATGTCATATTCTGTAGATCTTAAAGTGTTTGACAACCATCTGTCTATCGATATATTTATCTGTTTAACCTTGAAAACATACCTAACATGATTACAAGTTTGATTATTATAGATGGCTAACTAGAAACCTGTATTTCTTAATTATACATTACATTTGAAAATGAGCTGCATAAGCATAAAACCCCAAACAAGCATGGAAACATACATACATTATAACAAAAGTAACTTTAAATTTGTATCAATACAGCAAAGTCTACACCAATGTAAAATATTTGAGGTTAATAGTCATCTTTTTATCCCATATTCCTATATCACCACTGAATGATGACAAATATCCATAACCTACCAAATAACCCAAAACCACCCACCACACCTCTTGGGAATTTGGACATCATGTTCTCTAGACTGCTCCCTGTTGTCTGGGAATGAGGACATCTTTAGGAGACTCTGAGAAAATTAAGATAATGGTCAAGTCCTGGGAGAGCTAGCTGTTGTCTAGTCTTGGTAAGGTGGGAAAATGTAGGACTTATCTGAAGTCTTGCTAGAGTAGTCTGTGAAGCTGGACCATTATCTGCCAGTAGCCTTGAAGCTGCTCTGGATGTAGAACTCTGTGGAAAGTGCAACAAATGCACCCTGAGAGATTGGATCTTCTGGGCCACCTGTTTTTATTGGTGTCTGGTCCTCTTGCTCTGAAAACACACAAACTTTTAAAGGTAACACATATTTTCATTAACACCACTATGGAATGTGCAGTGTGCACAAGTCGGTTAAAGATGCTTTTTTATTCTGTATTTGAGCAGCTAAAAGGTATCTGTCAACTTTAGAAGTCCATTTGGACTGTACAACCAAACAGTAATATAAATTTCCCTCCATGCCACATGAAAGGATGGCATGTAATAATTAATCATGAGGCTCTGTAGCCAACAAGATTTATCATGTCTCATTTTGTCTCCAAGCTGGTCCTTTGAAGAGGGATCAGCTTCCATGTCACCTGTCTTGTAGTCTTTCTTAGCTTCCTCTTCCCTGTCTGTAGCCAAGATACTCAAGAAGTCTCCCCTAGTCAAATCTGATCTCTATTAACATGGAAGGAATGCATAACCTTTTGTTTCCTTTGAAACAAAAGCATAGCTCTTCTCCAATGTAACACATTTTCAGCCTTCCCTTTTAAAGTTAAGGTATTCCTAAAGTTGGTTTAATTCATCAGTCCCTTCTACAATTCAATGTCTCTCAGCAGCTGTTGTCTGTTCATTAGCATTCAAAAATTTCAAAACTAAAAACGCATTATTTAAGGTCCAAACTCCCAGTGTTATACTATTTCCCATCCTTATGTGGTTTCTTTTTTCCTTTCTTTTTTACTTCTAACTTCAAAGACTGTATTATTCTTACACTATTTATTTTTTGTGATTGACTAAACTCTATTTCTTTTTTTTCTTAAGCCTACACACATTGTTAAACACACTGTGAGATGTTTATAGGTTTTATCCCCTCTGAACCTGCTTTACTGGGTATCTGTAATCTTTTCTTTCTGCTTGAGCAAAACCATAAAGCACTGGGTAGTTTCGCTCCTGGTGAGCTGGCAGCTCAAGCCCACAGGCAGTGACTGGGGTCTCTGATCTGGGACCTGCATGAGAGACTGCAGGACTAAGAAGCCAAGTTTGGCTCTGTTTCTGTGTGTTTGCAACCTTTTTTAAAGCTTTCTCTGGTCTTAAGTCGAAATGTGGACAACTACATTGGACACCATTTGTAATCAGACTTCTCTTTGGGCTGCCAGCTCACAAAAATGACAAGGAGACTGATTATTAATTGTGAAAGCTCCACCTATAGCTTAGGCTTGTCCCACTAGCTCTTACAACTTACATTAACCCATTTCTATTCATCTACATGTTGCCCTGTGACTCATGGCTTTTACCTCTCTTCCTGCATGTTCTGCTTCCTCTGCAGCCAGCTGGCAATCCCACCTTCTTTCTTCTTTCAGAGTTCTCTGTCCCTAGAAGTCCCACCTCACTGCTTCCTGCCTAGCTAATGGCCATTCAGCTCTGTATTAAACCAATCACAGTGGTATATCTTTACACACTGTAATCAAATATCTCTCAACAACCATGGTCTTCAATGCTCCTACTAGAATGGCCCATTAAGCAACATTTAAAAGCATTCAACAGCTTTTCTAATTCACAAACCCTAGGTCCATATTCCTTCAAACAAAAACATGGTTAGGCAAACCACAGCAATACCCTAGTGGGTGTGCCAACTTCTGTCTCCGTTAGGGTTTCTAATTGCTCTGAAGAGACCTCCTGACCACAACTCTTTTTTTTTTTTTTAATTTTATTTCATTTTTTTTTACAACAACTCTTATAAAGGGAAACATCTAGGTTTGGTGGTTGTTACAGTTCAGAGGGTTATTCCATTATCATCTTGGTAGGAAGCAAAGCATCATGGTGGAGGACATGATGCTAGAGAAGGAGCTGAGAGTTCTTATCTCTTGACTCATATCAATAGGAAGTGATCTGAGACAATGGGCATAGCTTGAGCATTTATGAGACCTCAATGCCTGCCTCCACAGTGACACTTCCTCCAACAAGATCACACCCACTCAAACAAAACCATAGCTCCTAGTAGTGCCACTCTCTTTGGGGGACATTTTCTTTCAAACCACCACATAGGATGACTGAGGATAATAATTTCTTACTGTATATTTCAAAAATCTGGGAGAAAGGGTCCAGATGTTTTCATCATACACATTTGGGATATGTTTATCTGATTTCCACATAACTCAGCATTTATATGTATTAAAACATCACCCATTACCATATTAACATGAGAAAATTGTTTGTTTTTATACATTGGCTAAAAAGTTTACTTTATAAAGGATATTGCTTCTGGATAGCATGGAGTGGGTTGTTTGAATGCTATGACCATCTGGGTGTTTTCACTGGACTTTAATAACACAGGTTAAGTTTTTTTTATAACAATAGAGGAAAAGTATTAGACATTTGCATGATATGATTGTTATTTGTAATATAGTTTATGCAGATAAATGAAAGCATTAATGAGAGAGTGTACTTGATGTGTTTGTTGAAATTAAATATTAAATACACGTTCTACTGCTTCAAATAATCCTGTCACCCATGGTACTGATTAATGTTCAGATAGCTTTTAGAATTCCACTGTAGTGACTGTTCCAGGCTGAAAGCAAGGTAGATGGGGACAAGGAAATGGCTTCTTATGAGACCATGCTGTTTGCATGACTGGGCTATGACAACCCACTCGCTAATACGTCCACCTGTATATGCATATGTGCCAGTAATTTTTATAAAACTGTATTTTTTTTGAATCTGAAAAAGGGGTATTATTCTTCTGCCAACTTTGCCTAAATCATTAATTCAATGTGAGTGTGTGTGTGTGTGTGTGTGTGTGAGAGAGAGAGAGAGAGAGAGAGACAGAGAGACAGAGAGACAGAGAGAGCAGCAATCTTCCACTAATTCAAATTGAAAAATATGTGTAGTTAAAAAAATTTTATTGACAATAAGACCATGTTCACGCTAAAAGTGAAACTAAATTAGATGCTCATAAGCTCAAAAAATCAGAAAAGAATTTCACCACTTAAGTTATCTTTATGCTCTTTTATAAGATGAGGGGCTCTATAGCCTAGAATGTGGAAATGGTTCAGTGTTGAACAACAGCAAAAAATTCCCACAAAAAATATAGATCATGTAATTTATGATACCACAAATGACAAAATATGCGGTTGAAAATCTTTTTCAAATGATTTACTTTTGTCTTTGAAATTTTTGTATATTTATGTGCCTCTATGTATTTATGTCACATGTAATCAGCTCCTAGCAGAAGTTCGAGAATGCGTCAGATCCCTGGAGCTGGAATCACAGGTAGCTGTAGCCACCCATGCAGGGTCTGGGAATGAAACTCAGGCACCCTGGGGAGACAGCCGCTCTCTTCACTGCTGAGCCACTGTTCTGTTTTCTTTGACATCTGTGGTTCACACCATGATCCAAAGGAACTTGGGGAGAAAGGGGTTCATTCCAGCTTACACTTTCCGGGTGCAGTCTGTCACCAAGAGAAGTCAGGGCAGAGACTCAAGACAGGAGCCTGGAGGCAGGAACTGAGGCAGAGACCATGGAGGAATGTTTCTTACTGGCTTGCTCTCTGACTCATGCTCAGCCTGATTTCTGATATGACACCAGCCCAGTTATAGCGCCAGTAAGAGTGGACCGGCCCCTGCCATGTCAACAATGTTCAATCAAGGTAATCTCTCACAGGCTATGTTCAAGACTAATCTCATTTGGGAAAATTCTCAGTTGAGTTTTCTCTTTCAAATAACTCTAGCTTTACAACAAGTTGACAATAAAATCTAACCAGAGCACCACCTCTCCAACTCCTGAATGAAAATCCTTAGAGGTCGCATTGATGATTCATCATCGTCATGGATCCTAAATGTGTAACAGGCTTTTTGGGGGGTCCACCAGCCAATTCTCAAATCATGACATGGAAAATTGTTATTAGTTATGAATGCTCAGCCTTACCTTAGCTCTTGTTGTAATCTGTTTCTCTTTATCTATGATTTATGTCAGGGCTTTTTACCTGTCTTTCATTCTGTATATCTTACTTTCTGTTTCCTCTGTGTCTGGCTGCCTGGCTTCTGGCCCAAGGCATGTCCCTTTCTTTCTCCCTTATTCTCTCTCATTCCTCCCCTCTCTCTTCTTCTCTCCTTCTACTGATTCTGCCTGCCAGTCCTTTTGACTACTTCTCTCTACTGCCTGGCTATTGTCCTCCATCTTTTCATTAGAACAATCAGGTGTCTGAGACAGGCAAGATGAAACAGCGACACATCTTTACATAATTAAACAAGTGAAACATAAACAAATGTAACATACCTTTACACAGTTATCCCACCACATAAGCAAATGTAACACATCTTTGCCTCGTTAACGTAATCTTCCGCAACACAAACGTCATCATGAATCCTCAGGGCACAAGGGATGAGGGATTTAACTTGGTTGCACATAGAGGAAAAAGAGATGTGACGTAGAACCTAAAGTGTCCAGGAGTCAATCAAGAAGACCTGACCACAGTGACCACTGTAGAAACAGGCAAGGAGCTGCCCTACTCTTTCCTTCTTTCCTACCACTCCAGAGTGACAAAAAGTATGGCTTCTAGAACTTCAAAAACTAGGTTTCGTTGTTTCAATTCATCAAGAATTGGACATTAAATTATGGTGGCTTTGGGTGACAAATACAGCTGATTGCTTCATTGAGCCCAAGATTTTATCTTCTGGAAACTAACCAAATTCATCTTATATTATGGTTGCCAGAACCATGGACTTTTTGGATTAGCAGGGGTCTTACAAGCTGTGTAGTCTGACTTCCCTCAGGTGTTTGTAAATGCCAGAGATATTAACCCATTTGTGTCACTGCATACTTTATAGTGTGACATCTATGACAGGAATTAGAACAGATTCCAGCAGCTCTCTTCTCAGATGACAAACCATCAATCAGTCTAACTTCTACATGACACCTCCTATATCATACCTTCATTTTCTCTGTTTTATTCTTTGGTCATTCACAGACATCAATGTGCCAAGTTTGATTTCATTGTAAAAATATTTCTGAAAAAGAACTGAAATAGGAAATCATTAAGCAGATTTTAATTTGATCTTTATTTTATATGCAATTCTATTTTCTAAGATTATTAGAAATGGTCCACTCAATAAGCATGGTATAGCTTCAATATCTTTATGAGTCCTTTCTTCTGTAGTACTAAAATTAACTTCTTGATTTTTATCCATTGGTAGAGATTCTGCTCTTTATGAAAGAAACTGTACTTCATGAGCATCCTTCCAATGTTGATGTCAATGACATCAGGACAAAGCACTTCCTACTCCGTGCTGAACAAACCCATGCCTTAAGAAAATATGAAGAGTTTTGATATTCTGATTCCTCAATTTGTCACTCACTCCCTATTCTATGAATTCATTTTAGTTGCAAAATAGATTGATTAAAATGCCAATCCCAGAGCTAAAACCAGTGTTTGTCTTACTTAGATTTCTATAGCTATGATAAAACACAATGACCAAAAGCACCTTGGGGAGGAAAGGGTTAATTTCATCTAATGCTGGCTGGTCTGTCATCCATGAAATTCAAAGAAGGAACTCAAGGCAAGAGACCAGAGAAAACTTCAGCTACAGAAATCAGAGGCAGGAACTGAAGCAGAAACCATGGAGACACATGTATTGCTGATTAGTTCATAATGGTTTGCTCAGCCTGAATTTTTTTGCCTTCAAGGTCAACCTGCCCAGGGATGACACTACACACAGGAAGTAGGGCCCTTTTACATTAATCATGAATTGAGAAAATGTCCTACAGTCTTGTCTACAAGTCAATCTTTTTTTTTTTTTTTGCTTTTTCCAGACAGTGTTTTTCTGTAGCCCTGGAGTCTGTCCTGGACTAGCTCTGTAGCCCAGGCTGGCCTCGAACTCACAGAGATCTGCCTGCCTCTGCCTCCCGAGTGCTGGGATTAAACGCATGCGCCACCACCGCCCGGCATCTACAAGTCAATATTATGGAAGCTTTTTCTCAATTACAATTCCCTCTTCTAAGATATACTTAGGTTTATGTCAAGTTGAAAAAACCAACCAGCAAGTGTTATTATCAGTGTGCTATCCCAAGTGAGGTTCTTATGGAATATGTTATCAGTCATATTTCAGTCTCTTGTAGTGCATGAAATGATGTAGATGGATGTATATTGATTTTTGTTAAATTTTACCGGCTTATTTCTTGCTTTTATTCTTATTTCATACACCTTTTAAATAATTTTCTCTCATTCCATTGTCCCTTTTCTATCATTTATTCTTATGTGTATTGGTGTTTTTTCTGCTTGTTTATCTATGCACCTCCTTTGTGCCCATTACTCTCAGAAGCCAGAAGTTCAGAAGAGGGTGTCAGATCTCCTGGGACTGTAGTTACAGATGGTTGTGTGCGGCCATGTAGACACTGGGAACCAAAGAACATAGTTGCTTTTCCAGAGGACTGGGGCTCAATTCCCTCCATCTACATGGTGTGTTATAACTGTCTGTAACTCTAGTTCCAGAGGATCAAATGCCGCCTTCTACCCTCCATGAACATTGCATACATATGGTGCATAAACATTTAGGTAGACAAAACATCAGTACACATAAAAACTAAAATAAAACTCTTCAGCACTTTGCTGGGTCCTGAAAGGCATATAGAAGATGTATGAATCATGGTATGTTCTACCTCAAGAGAACTAATAAAGATTCAATAAGCATTCTTCTTTCATATGAAAAGTGAATGAAGTAAATGGTGGAAATCATTGTATGATGAGCTCTTGTGAGATCATGTAAACTGCAAGTAGTGCTCTAATGGTTAAGGGAGAAAAATGTATGGACTGAAGAAATTGTTCAATTTGCCAACAAGAAGTTTGATTCAGATTGCAAAGTCCAGCTTTATTATTTTTATTTATTTATTTTCAGTAGATGAGATTGAGTTAGACTTTAAGAGAGGTAGAAAGTACAGAAATGAAAGAATTGAAGATTTGATGAGAAATTTAGAAATTATAATTGAAATTTTTAGTGTAGTGTTGTTTCTTAAATAGTGTAGAATTTTACTCTTGATCTCATAAGTGTGTACTTCTGATTAGGGAGCAGAAGCCATAGACAATTTTATAAAATTATTCTATATCGATACATGTCAGAAAAAAATAGCACAGTTCTGATTTTTGCATGTAGATGTGAATATTCATGTGTATTAAAATGTATTGTTTTGGGGGAAGAGATCCACAAACATGCATTTTAGACCCTGAAATGTGTAGGAAATCTTGCCAAGCATAAAAATGGTATGAAGCCTAAAAATGTGAAGCTTGTAGGGTCAGCTGTTTGGGGGGATCTTAAAAAGACAGTTCCTGTGTCATGGAGAGCCTTTAGCTTTGGATCTACAGGTCCAGTCCCTTCCCATGCTGCAGCAGTTCAGGGATGGGGTGGATGTTGGGGTGGGATAACCACAGGCCTGGTTCTGGGACTGGGTGGTAGCTGGGTTGCTCAGCTTAACAGCTTTCCCTCCTCATCACCATTCAAGTGAGTTCTCCACTGTGAGCTGTGGGTAGCTCACACAAGGAAGGAGGCAGCAAGAATCAGGGCCAGTTCTCCTGTTCTCCTGCCCTGAGGGCTGGCTCACCCTCACCCACACCATCAGGGACAGCTTTCTATTTTGCCCATGAGAGGTGCAGGACCCACTCTCCCAGCTGCTGCAGTTGGTAAGGGACAGGTCCAGCTCTCCTGCTCTCATGTCCCAGAGGCCAGGTCTCCCTCCCACCTGGGGTGACAAGGGGGATGGGAGGAACTCACTGATGCCACCACAAGGTAGATATGGTGGTGTCATCTCTTCTGTTCTCAATCAGGGCCATTTCCTCTGCACACACACACCCCACACCCCACATGCCAGGCAAAAGGGTCAGCTCTAGTGTGCAACCAAGGCAAAGTTCATGGCCCCCTTTTCTGTGTGTTGCAGCCAGTGAGGGGAAGGAAGAGGTCTCCCAAGGCAGCAACAGGATATCCATCAAGATTGGTCCCAGTGAGGTCCCAGTATTGATGGTGTAGTAGAAGCCAGAGGCCTTCAACTAGACCAATGACTAATTGCAATGAACACTTACAAGTTAGAATGTATGGACTAATGGGTAAACTTTGTGCCTCACTGTGTCAAACTACAGCTTCCGCACTAAGACTGTTGTTTGTTAATATGGTTTTTTTTTGTTTTTCTTTTAAACTTTATTTTATTTTTTGGAGGAGGTTGAAAGGGGAGAGGACAAAGGGCAGATAGGAAGGGATGGGGTTGAATGGGATCCAGTTGCATTATGTGAAATCCACAAAGCAGCAATCAAAAGATATTTTAGAACAAGTCACATCTCAGGGTTAGTGAAATGAATATATCTAGGCAGCAAAACACTAATATAGATGTCTGTCAACAAGATTTTATTTGAGGAGGATCATCATAATATTTCCATAGGGAATAAAACAATCATCTGGCTGTAAGAATGTATACTAATAGTGCTGTTATTTGGGCAACCCTTATTTTTTAATCACAAAGGCCCTTGCTATCAACCTCTTAAATGCTCCCTTTACCTCTTTGTTCCTAAGGGTATAGATGAGGGGGTTCAACATGGGTGTGATGACCGCATAAAAGAGGGACACCATTTTCCCCTGGACCTTGGAGGCAGGGGATGGAGGCTGCAGATACATGTAGATGGCAGTACCATAAAAGAGTACCACCACAATTAGGTGGGAGCCACATGTCCCAAATGCCTTTCGCCGACCTTCAGCTGACCTTATTCTCAACACTGCTTGGACAATGAAAGTATATGAGATAAGGATGAGAGTCACAGGTATTAAAAGGAAGACAAAACTTCCAAAAAATAGCTCAGCTTTAATTGTTGTGGTATCCACACAGGACAATTTGAGCAGGGCAGGGACTTCACAGAAGAAGTGATCCACTTCCTTGTGACCACACCGTGGCATCTGAAGAGTCCACGTAGATTCCAATACTGAGTTGCTGAAGCCACTGATCCAACATGCAGCTGCCAACTGGAGGCAGCGCCTGTGGTGCATGATGACTGAGTAATGAAGAGGCCGACAGATGGCTACAAACCTGTCAAAGGACATGACACCCAGGAGTAAACATTCAGTGCAACCCAAGGCCAGGAAAATGAAAAGCTGGGCCACGCAGCCACCATAGCTGATGACCTTCCGGGTGCTGCATATGTTGATGAGCATCTGTGGGACTGTGCTTGTGGTGTAGCACAGGTCCAGCAGGGACAGGTTAGTGAGGAAAAAGTACATGGGGGTGTGGAGTTTGGCATCCAGGCGGGACACAAGAATGATCATCATATTCCCAAAGATGGTCAGGATATAGGACACTAGAAACACCACAAAGAATGGGAGCTCCAGCCATGGCCGATCTGAAAACCCCAAGAGAATGAATTCCTCTGAGATGCTCTCATTGACCAGACTCATGTTAAATGGTACAGCCTCGGGGTCCCTGGAACACAAGGGGTTAGTAAGCTGGTGAACATGATTATTGGCCTCATCAATTAGTTATGAACTGACTATGCCAGAGTATTTCATGCATATATAAGCTGATCCTGTTAGGTTTGAAAAATGTACTGACAAAAGTTCAATCATCTGTCAAACATTTCATGGGTGTTTATAGATTGCTATGCAACAGTTTTTAACAAAGTGATTTCAAGTTACAGCACTGTATGAGTTTCTACAGCCACAGAGCTTCCTTTGGGGTTGGCTCTTCCATGGATGGGTTTTCTGAGGACTTTCTACCCAGATATCTGCTGTTGGGGCATATAGATATTGTGCCTATTATTTGAATTCACTTAAATCTCTCCCCAGAATCAGTGAGAGTGTCTGGTTGTGGGCATGTGTTACAACTATTTAAACCTTGTTTTCTGACTATTCCTGACGCCCCCCTCAAGTGAGTCCAGACATTATGACATCTATCCAGAAAGTTTTCAGACACAATGTCAGGAGACTTGTCCTCTTAGGCTCATGACAGAGAATCTTTACAAGATTGTTTAATGGTGTGATATTGAGGCTGGCAGGCCTGGCTCATGCACCCCAATCCTCCTTTTCTAACTAGTTTGAATGTCCTAGAAATGCTTTTTGTGTTCTGATCTTCAGGTTCCTCATTTGTAAGACAGAAATACAAATGCATTTTCTGACCTGTTGAGAATCACAAGGTCACCCCACTCAGCCTGACTCTGGATAGGAACACAGTGATACAAGGACAGAAATGCCCCTGAGATTCCTTTTGATCTTGTACAGTGTTCATTTCCAAATGGGTGAGTGGTGCAGATGGTTATGTGATAACCCTAACTGTTAGGTTCAATTCGAGGGGCCTAGGCAACATATCTGAGTATGAATGTTATCTTCTGTGTAAACTCTTTACTAGTGCCTGGTCCCAGGAACATGGGTACTGGGCAATGGGGCACAGGTGCTGGGCCACAGGAGCACAGGTGCCTGGTCCCAGGAACACGGGTGCTGGGCCACAGGAGCACAGGTGGTGGGCCACAGGAGCACAGGTGCTGGGCCACAGGAGCACAGGTGCTGGGATACTTTAGGTGGAGTGAGTCAGAATCCTAAATATCTTAGAAGGAGTCATGTAGAAAGTCAAGCATCTAAAAAGTACGGATCCCAAATATATCGGCCAAAGAATCTGTGTCCAAATTGACTTTATCAATATGAGAATGTATTTTTATCAATTTTATCCATAGTTATTAAATATTAGCAATGGTATTGATTTTCCACCCACTTATTCTAAAATATTTACCCCCTGGTCTGATGGAATTTTATAAACATGAGATAAGAAATACTGTGTCAATGCATTTTCGTGTGTGTGTGTGTGTGTGTGTGTGTGTGTGTGTGTGTGTGCACTGTAGGTGTGGTTTGCACACACACCTGCCGCAGCACACACAGGAAGGTCAGAGGGCATCCTCAGCTGCTGTTGTCTTTACCTTGGTGGAGACCGATTTTCTCCTTTGTTGTTCATCTTGCATGAGTCAGGCTGGCTGGCCCTCCAGATCCAGTCCACTCTCCTCTGTCTCTCATCTCCCTAGAACCAATGGGATTCTGAAGAGCACAGTGTGCTCTAACTAGAGTGTTTTCTGTGGTTTGGACTCAGGTCCTCAAATCTATGTGATAAGGCATTTATCTCCTGAGTCACTTTCTCATCATCTCAGCAGAGTTTATTTTTTGAGGTATTCTCTCATGTATCCCAGGCTGGCCCCAAACCTGCTCACATTTCCTTTCTGTGGCACCTCATTATTTTATGCTTTCTCAAACTACCACATATTCTTATGAGAGGTTCTTTCACGTATAATGTTTTCTAAATTTGTAGATAAACAATAAGTCTTTCCCCCCACACAGCTAATAAAGAGAAGGTTTTACATAAAATTTTCTCTGTGAAGAGATGAACCCTGAAGGCAGAAGCTTGGGTTTCTATGTTCCTCTAGCTTAGCTTGCTTTCCTGAGAGTCCAGATCTGCTTGAGCAGCAAACAGAAGGGACAGCTGACCTGCTGTGAAGGCCATGGTCCCCACCGAGATGACAAATGTCCCCTAATGCTCAAATCCTAATGGGAGTTTATTTAGAAATTTCTTATATATTCTACTTACCTCTGATTTAAGCATGAGAGACAGAAAAATTAGTTTTGACTTCCAATACTCCTGACATTCAAACAGAATTAACTCAAAAGGCACAAATATAATGCCATTTCCATATACTAGTCCTGGACTTGTTCAGGTGAAGTGAATTCTTCTTTAGTTCTGCTTGCAGGAAGAAGTCTCAAGGTCTGCAGTCAGAGCACACTGGATGGTGAGCAGAATGCATGGGTGATGCCCAGAAAGTGTGGTTCTGGAGTCAATTCGATTACTCTTCAGGGAGCGAATCACTATCTTTTAAAGAGATATTTTCGGGTTCATTTTACAAAAATGGGGAAAATACATTTTCAGCCAAATACTGGTTTTGGCCTCTGGTAAAAATCTCAACCCTGTTCCTCCCTTTATACTATCCATAGGGGCTAACCAACCTCCTGATCCAATGGGAGACATGGAGGAGATTAGGAAGGGATGTCACCCTTTAATTGTTGTTTGGTTCAGGATAAACATCTCCAGGGACCAGTTCCTCAACTGTGTGAGACTCCAGCAGTGATGATGGGAAAACAACAACCAGAACATCTGAACAACTAACAACTGCATTTTGTGCCCAACAGGGCTGTGTTTACACTTGTCAATTATTATTCAAGAAGTTCGCTAAAGTCATTCCATTACTGTTGTTCTTTTTCCTTTATTTTTTTGTTTGTTTTTGTTTTTTGAGACAGAGTCTGGATATATACCCCAAGCTGTCCCAAAGACCAGCCTCCTCCTGCCTCAGTCTTCCAAGTGTTGAAATTGAGGAGTGTGTCTCCATATTAATTTACAGGGGTTTTTCTCCACATGGGTTCACAGGATTGTGTCACCACATCTGGTCATCATTTAATCAGTTCTGTCAGAAATCATAAAATTCATTTAATGTTCCCTAAGATGCCATCTATAATCATGTCCTCATACCTTTTATTTCCATCCACATCAGGAAAGAGACTGATATTTGACCAATCTTTCCAAATTGCTTATTAACTTTGTCTATTATATATTTCATATACAAAAAATTGTGAAAACATGTATTTATATCCAATATATCCAGAATACCTTTTCTTTCCTGGGTTCATTCTCTCTATAAATGAAATGAAAGCAAGCTTCAAATGGAGGTTCTTTGATGCCCATCAACCTTTGATGAAGTAGATCAGTGCTGCCGGGAGCAGATGTGTCTTACTGTCATAAGAGGCTCAGATTATTAAACATCTTAAATGTCATATTCTGTAGGTCTTAAAGTGTTTGACAACCATCTGTCTATTGATATATATCTGTTTAACCTTGAAAACATACCTAACATGATTACAAGTTTGATTATTATAGATGGCTAACTAGTAACCTGTATTTCTTAATTATACATTACATTTGAAAATGAGCTGCATAAGCATAAAACCCCAAACAAGCATAGAAACATACATACATTATAACAAAAGTAACTTTAAATTTGTATCAATACAGCAAAGTCTACAGCATTGTAAAATATTTGAGGTTAATAGTCATCTTTTTATCCCATATTCCTATATCACTATTAAATGATGACAAATATCCATAACCTACCAAATAACCCAAAACCACCCACCACACCTCTTGGGAATTTGGGCATCATGTTCTCTAGACTGCTCCCTGTTGTCTGGGGATGAGGACATCTTTAGGAGACTCTGAGAAAATTAAGTTAATGGTCAAGTCCTGGGAGAGCTAGCTGTTGTCTAGTCTTGGTAAGGTGGGAAAATGTAGGACTTATCTGAAGTCTGGCTAGAGTAGTCTGTGAAGCTGGACCATCATCTGCCAGTATCCTTGAAGCTGCTCTGGATGTAGAACTCCGTGGAAAGTGCAACAAATGCACCCTGAGAGATTGGATCTTCTGGGCCACCTGTTCTTATTGGTGTCTGGTCCCATGCTCTGAAAACACACAAACTTTTAAAGGTAACACACATATTTTCATTGACACCCCTATGGAATGTGCAGTGTGCACAAGTCAGTTATAGATGATTTTTTTGTTCTGTGTTTGAGCAGCTAAAAGGTATCTGTCAACTTTAGAAGTCCATTTGGACTGTACAACCAAACAGTAATATAAATTTACCTCCATGCCACATGAAAGGATGGCATGTAATAATTAATCACGAGGGTCTGTAGCCAACAAGATTTATCATGTCTCATCTTGTGTCCAAGCTGGTCCCTTGAAGAGGGATCAGCTTCCATGTCACCTGTCTTGTAGTCTTTCTTAGCTTCCTCTTCCATGTCTGTAGCCAAGATACTCAAGAAGTCTCCCCTAGTCAAATCTCATCTTTATTAACATGGAAGGAATCCATAACCTTTTGTTTCCTTGGAAACGAAACCATAGCCTCTTCTCCAATGTAACACATTTTCAGCCTTCCCTTTTAAAGTTAAGGTATTCCTAAAGGTGGTTTAATTCAGCAGTCCCTTCCACAATTCAATGTCTCTCAGCAGCTGTTGTCTGTTCATTAGCATTCTAAAATTTCAAAACTAAAAACGCGTTAGATAAGGTCCAAACTCCCAGTGTTATACTATTTCCCATCCTTATGTAGTTTCTTTTTTCCTTTCTTTTTTACTTCTAACTTCAAAGACTTTATTATTCTTACACTATTTATTTTTTGTGATTGACTAAACTCTATTTCTTTTATTTCTTAAGCCTACACACTTTGTTAAACACACTGTGAGATGTTTATAGGTTTTATCCCCCTCAGAACCTGCTTTACTGGGTATCTGTAAACTTTTCTTTCTGCTTGAGCAAAACCATAAAGCACTGGGTAGCTTCGCTCCTGGTGAGCTGGCAGCTCAAGCCCACAGGCAGTGACTGGGGTCTATGATCTGGGACCTGCATGAGAGACTGCAGGACTAAGAAGCCAAGCTCGGTTCTGTTTCTGTGTGTTTGGAACCGTTTTTAAAGTTTTCTCAGGTCTTAAGTGGAAATGTGGACAACTATATTGGGTACCTTTTGTAATCAGACTTCTTCTTGGGCTGCCAGCTCACAAAAATGACAAGGAGATTGATTATTAATTATGAAAGCTCCACCTATAGCTTAGGCTTGTCCCACTAGCTCTTATAACTTACATTAACCCATTTCTATACATCTACATGTTGCCCTGTGACTCCTGGCTTTTACCTCTCTTCCTGCACGTTCTGCTTCCTCTGCAGCCAGCTGGCAATCCCACCTTCTTTCTTCCTTCAGAGTTCTCTGTCCCTAGAAGTCCCACCTCACTGCTTCCTGCCTAGCTAATGGCGAATCAGCTCTGTATTAAACCAATCACAGTGGTATATCTTTACACACTGTAATCAAATATCTCTCAACAACCATGGTCTTCAATGCTCCTACTAGGATGGCCCATTAAGCAACATTTAAAAGCTTTCAACAGCTTTTCTAATTCACAAACCCAAAGTCCATATTTCTTCAAACAAAAATATGCTTAGGCCAATCACAGCAATACCCAAGTCTCTGTGCCAACTTCTGTCTCAGTTAGGGTTTCTATTGCTCTGAAGAGTCCTCCTGACCACAACAACTCTTATAAAGTTAAACATCTAGTTTTGGTGGCTGTCACAGTTCAGAGGGTTATTCCATTATCATCTTGGTAGGAAGCAAAGCATCATGGTGGAGGACATGATGCTAGAGAAGGAGCTGAGAGTTCTTACCTCTTGACTCATATCAATAGGAAGTGTTCTGAGACACTGGGCATGGCTTGAGCATTTATGGACCTCAAAGCCTGCCTCCACAGTGACACACTTCCTCCAACAAGATCACACCCACTCAAACAAAACCATAGCTCCTAGTAGTGCCATGATTCAAACGTTTTACTTTTGACTTGTAATTTTTGTATATTTATGTGCCTCTGTGTATTTATATCACACGTAATCAGCTCCTTGCAGAGCTCAAGAATGCGTCAGATCCCTGGAGCTGGAATCACAGGTAGCTGTAGCCACCCAAAGCAGGGTCTGGGAATGAAATTCATGTACCCTGGGGAGACAGCCGCTCTCTTCACTGCTGAGTCACTGTTCCGTTTTCTTTGACATCTGTGGTTAACACCATGATCCAAAGGAACTTGGGGAGAAAGGGGTTCATTCCAGCTTACACTTTTAAGGGTGCAGTCTGTCACCAAGAGAAGTCAGGGCAGAGACTGAAGACAGGAGCCTGGAGGCAGGAACTGAAGCAGAGACCATGGAGGAGTGTTTTTCACTGGCTTGCTCTCTGACTCAAGCTCAGCCTGATTTCTGATATGACACCAGCCCAGTTATAGCGCCAGTAAGAGTGGACCGGCCCCTGCCATGTCAACAATGTTCAATCAAGGTAATCTCTCACAGGCTATGTTCAAGACTAATCTCATTTGGGAAAATTCTCAGTTGAGTTTTCTCTTTCAAATAACTCTAGCTTTACAACAAGTTGACAATAAAATCTAACCAGAGCACTACCTCTCCAACTCCTGAATGAAAATCCTTAGAGGTCGCATTGATGATTGATCATCGTCATGGATCCTAAATGTGTAACAGGCTTTTTGGGGGGTCCACCAGCCAATTCTCAAATCATGACATGGAAAATTGTTATTAGTTATGAATGCTCAGCCTTACCTTAGCTCTTGTTGTAATCTGTTTCTCTTTATCTATGATTTATGTCAGGGCTTTTTACCTGTCTTTCATTCTGTTATCTTACTTTCTGTTTCCTCTGTGTCTGGCTGCTGGCTTCTGGCCCAAGGCATGTCCCTTTCTTTCTCCCTTATTCTCTCTCATTCCTCCCCTCTCTCCTCTTCTCTCCTTCTACTGATTCTCTCTGCCTGCCAGTCCTTTCAACTACTTCTCTCTACTGCCTGGCTATTGTCCTCCATCTTTTCATTAGACCAATCAGGTGTCTGAGACAGGCAAGATGAAACAGCAACACATCTTTATATAATTAAACAAGTGAAACATAAACAAATGTAACACACCTTTACACAGTTAAAGCAATATCCCACCACATAAACAAATATAACACATCTTTGCCTCATTAACGTAATCTTCCGCAACACAAACGTCATCATGAATCCTCAGGGCACAAGGGATGAGAGATTTCACTGAGTTGCACATAGAGGAAAAAGAGATGTGACGTAGAACCAAATGTGTCCAGGAGTCAATCAAGAAGACCTGACCACAGTGACCACTGTTGAAACAGGCAAGGAGCTGCCCTACTCTTTCCTTCTTTCCCACCACTCCAGAGTGAAGCCCTAGCTGATATTATGAATTCAAAAGTATGGCTTCTAGAACTTCAAAAACTAGGTTTGTTGTTTAAATTCAACAAGAATTGGGCAACATATTATGGCCTTTGGGTGACAAATACAGCTGACTGCTTCATTGATCCCAAGATTTTATCTTCTGGAAACTAACCAAATTCATCTTATATTGTGGTTGCCAGAACCATGGACTTTTTGGATTAGCAGGGGTCTTACAAGCTGTGTAGTCTGACTTCCCTCAGGTATTTGTAAATGTCAGAGATATTCACCCATTTGTGTCACTGCATACTTTATAGTGTGACATCTATGACAAGAATTAGAACAGATTCCTGCAGCTCTCTTCTCAGATGACAAGCCATCAGTCAGTCCAACTTCTCTATGACACCTCCTATATCATACCTCATTTTCTCTGTTTTATTCTTTGGTCATTCACAGACATCAATGTGTCACGTTTGATTTCACTGTAAAAATATTTCTGAAAAAGAACTGAAATAGGAAATCATTAAGCAGATTTTAATTTATCTTTATTTTATATGCAATTCTATTTTCTAAGATTTTTAGAAATGGTCCACTCAATAAGCATGGTATAGCTTCAATATCTTTATGAATCCTTTCTTCTGTAATACTAAAATTAACTTCTTGATTTTTATCCATTGGTAGGGATTTTGCTCTTTATGAAAGAAACTGTATTTCATGAGCATCCTTCCAATGCTGATGTCAATGACATCAGGACAAAGTACTGCCTACTCCGTGCTGAATAAACCCATGCCTTAAGAAAATATCAAGAGTTTTGATATTCTGATTCCTCAATTTGTCACTCACTCCCTATTCTATGAATTCATTTTAGTTGCAAAATAGATTGATTAAAATGCAAATCCCAGAGCTAAAACCATTGTTTGTCTTACTTAGATTTCTATAGCTATGATAAAACACAATGACCAAAAGCAACTTCGGGAGGAAAAGGTTAATTTCATCTAATGCTGGCTGGTCTGTCATCTATGAAACTCAAAGAAGGAACTCAAGGCAAGAGACCAGAGAAAACTTCAGCTACAGAAATCAGAGGCAGGAACTGAAGCAGAAACCATAGAGAAACGTGTATTGCTGATTAGCTCATAATGGTTTGCTCAGCCTGCATTTTTTTTGCCTTCAAGGTCAACCTGCCCAGGGATGGCACTACACACAGTAGCTAGGGCCCTTCTACATTAATCATGAATTGAGAAAATGTCCTACAGACTTGTCTACAAGTCAATTATTTTTATTTTTTTTTGGTTTTTCCAGACAGTGTTTTTCTGTAGCTTTGGAGTCTGTCCTGGACTAGCTCTGTAGCCCAGCCTGGCCTCGAACTCACAGAGATCTGCCTGCCTCTGCCTCCCGAGTGCTGGGAATAAAGGCGTGCGCCACCACCGCCCGGCATCTACAAGTCAATATTATGGAGGCTTTTTCTCAATTACAATTCCCTCTTCTAAGATATACTTAGGTTTATAAGTTGACAAAACCAACCAGCAAGTGTTATTATCAGTGTGCTATCCCAAGTGAGGTTCTTATGGAATATGTTATCAGTCATATTTCAGTATCTTGTTGTAGATGTAACCAACCGTCTTATTAAATAAGAAACACAGAAACATTGTAAAAGAGAAAGCCGAGAGGTCAGAGCTCAGAGCTAAAATCTCACCCTTCCTCCTGCTGTCCCAGCTTCGCGAAAGAGAGCTACTTCCTGTCTGTACGCCTTTTTTATAGTACTATTGTTCTGCCTTCTCATTGGTTGTAAACCCAAACATGTGACAGCCTCGTCACTGTCTGAATGTACAGCCCCCTAGGTCTTAAAGGCATATGTCTCCAATGCTGGCTATATCCCTGAACACGCAGAGATCTATGGGATTAAAGGCGTGTGCCACCACCGCCACACTCTTGCTATGGCTCTAATAGCTCTGACCCCCGGACAACTTTATTTATTAACATAACAATCAAAATCACATTTCAGTACAATTAGATTACCACCACATCTTGTAGTGTATGAAATGATGTAGATGAATGTATATTGATTTTTGTTAAATTTTACCGGCTTATTTCTTGCTTTTATTCTTATTTCATACACCTTTTAAATAATTTTCTCTCATTCCATTGTCCCTTTTCTATCATTTATTCTTATGTGTATTGGTGTTTTTTCTGCTTGTTTATCTATGCACCTCCTTTGTGCCCATTACTCTCAGAGGCCAGAAGTTCAGAAGAGGGTGTCAGATCTCCTGGGACTGTAGTTACAGATGGTTGTGTGCGGCCATGTAGAACTGGGAACCAAAGAACACTAGTTGCTTTTCCAGAGGACTGGGGCTCAATTCCCTCCATCTACATGGTGTGTTATAACTGTCTGTAACTCTAGTTCCAGAGGATCAAATGCCCTCTTCTACCCTCCATGAACATTGCATACATATGGTGCATAAACATTTAGGTAGACAAAACATCAGTACACATAAAAACTAAAATAAAACTCTTCAGCACTTTGCTGGGTCCTGAAAGGCCATATAGAAGATGTATGAATCATGGTATGTTCTACCTCAAGAGAACTAATAAAGATTCAATAAGCATTCTTCTTTCATATGAAAAGTGAATGAAGTAAATGGTGGAAATCATTGTATGATGAGCTCTTGTGAGATCATGTAAACTGCAAGTAGTGCTCTAATGGTTAAGGGAGAAAAATGTATGGACTAAAGAAATTGTTCAAATTGCCAACAAGAAGTTTGATTCAGATTGCAAAGTCCAGCTTAATTATTTTTATTTATTTATTTTCAGTAGATGAGATTGAGTTAGACTTTATGAGAGGTAGAAAGTACAGAAATGAAAGAATTGAACATTTGATGAGAAATTCAGAAATTATAATTGAATTTTTTAGTGTAGTGTTGTTTCTTAAATAGTGTAGAATTTCACTCTTCGTCTCATAAGTGTGTACTTCTGATTAGGGAGCAGAAGCCATAGACAATTTTATAGAATTATTCTAGATCTATACATGTCAGAAAAAAATAGCACAGTTCTGATTTTTGCATGTAGATGTGAATATTCATGTATATTAAAATGTATTATTTCTGGGGAAGAGATCCACAAACATGTATTTTAGACCCTGAGATGTCTAAGAAACCTTGTCAAGCATAAAAAATGTGAAAATGTGTATAAAGCCTGAAAATGTGAAGCTTGTAGGGTCAGCTGTTTGGGAGGATCTTAAAAAGACAGTTCCTGTGTCATGGAGAGCCTTTAGCTTTGGATCTCCAGGTCCAGTCCCTTCCCATGCTGCAGCAGTTCAGGGATGGGGTGGATGTTGGGGTAGGATAACCACAGGCCTGGTTCTGGGACTGGGTGGTAGCTGGGTTGCTCAGTTTAACAGCTTTCCCTCCTCATCACCATTAAAGTGAGTTCTCCACTGTGAGCTGTGGGTAGCTCACACAAGGAAGGAGGCAGCAAGAATCAGGGCCACTTCTCCTGTTCTCCTGCCCTCAGGGCTGCTCATCCACACCCACACCATCAGGGACAGCTCTTCTGTTTTGCCCATGAGAGGTGCAGGACCCACTCTCCCAGCTGCTGCAGTTGGTAAGGGGCAGGTCCAGCTCTCCTGCTCTCATGTCCCAGAGGCCAGGTCTCCCTCCCACCTGGGTTGACAAGGGGGATGGGAGGAACTCACTGATGCCACCACATGGTAGATGTGGAGGTGTCATCTCTTCTGTTCTCAATCAGGGCCATTTCCTCTGCACACACACACCCCACACGCCAGGCAAAAGGGTCAGCTCTAGTGTGTAACCAAGGCAAAGTTCATGGCCCACTTTTCTGTGTGTTGCAGCCAGTGAGGGGAAGGAAGAGGTCTCCCAAGGCAGCAACATGATATCCATCAAGAGTGGTCCCAGTGAGGTCCCAGTATTGATGGTGTAGTAGAAGCCAGAGGCCTTCTACTAGACCAAAGACTAATTGCAATGAACACTTACAAGTTAGAATGTATGGACTAATGGGTAAACTGTGTGCCTCACTGTGTCAAACTACAGCTTCCGCACTGAGACTATTGTTTGTTAATATGTGTTCTTTGTTTTCCTTTTAAACTTTATTTTATTTTTGGGAGGAGGTTGCAAGGGGAGAGGACAAAGGGCAGATAGGAAGGGATGGGGTTGAATGGGATACAGTTGCATGATATGAAATCCGCAAAGATTTAAGAAAAAAAGTCATATCTCTCGATTTGTGAAATGAATATATCTAGGCAGCAAAACACTAATATAGATGTCTGTCAACAAGATTTTATTTGAGGAGGATCATCATAATATTTCCATAAGGAACAAAACAATATAATTTATCAGCTGTAAAAGTTATACTATTAGAACTGTTATTTGGGCAACCCTAATTTTTTAATCACAAAGGCCCTTGCTATCAACCTCTTAAATGCTCCCTTTACCTCTTTGTTCCTAAGGGTGTAGATGAGGGGGTTCAACATGGGTGTGATGATTGCATAAAAGAGGGACACCATTTTCCCCCTGTCCTTGGAAGTGGGGGATGGAGGCTGCAGATACATGTAGATGGCAGTACCATAAAAGAGTACCACCACAATTAGGTGGGAGCCACATGTCCCAAATGCCTTTCGCCGACCTTCAGCTGACCTTATTCTCAACACTGCTTTGACAATAAAAGCATATGAGATGAGGATGAGAGTCACAGGTATTAAAAGAAACACCATACTGATAAAGAACAGCTCTGCTTCATTTGCCGTTGTATCCACACAGGACAACTTGAGCAAGGCAGGGACTTCACAGAAGAAGTGATCCACTTCCTTGTGACCACACCGTGGCATCTGAAGAGTCCACGTAGACTGCAATACTGAGTTGCTGAAGCCACTGATCCAACATGCAGCTGCCAATTGGAAGCAGCGCCTGTGGTGCATGATGACTGAGTAATGGAGAGGCCGACAGATGGCTACAAATCGGTCAAAGGACATGACACCCAGGAGAAAACATTCAGTGCTACCCAAGGCCAGGGAAATTAAAAGCTGGGCTACGCAGCAACCATAGCTGATGACCTTCCGGGTGCTGCATATGTTGATGAGCATCTGTGGGACTGTGCTTGTGGTGTAGCACAGATCCAGCACGGAGAGGTTAGTGAGGAAAAAGTACATGGGGGTGTGGAGCTTGGCATCCAGGCGGGACACTAGAATGATCATCATATTCCCAAAGATGGTCAAGATATAGGACACTAGAAACACCACAAAGAGTGGCAGCTCCAGCCATGGCCGATCTGAAAACCCCAAGAGAATGAATTCCTCTGAGATGCTCTCATTCACCAGACTCATGTTAAATGGTACAGCCTCGGGGTCCCTGGAACACAAGGGGATAGTAAGCTGGTGGACATGATTATTGGCCGCATCAATTAGTTATGAACTGACTATGCCAGAGTATTTCATGCATATATAAGCTGATCCTGTTAGGTTTGAAAAATATACTGACAAAAGTTTAATCATCTGTCAAACCTTTCATGGGTGTTTATGGATTGCTATGCAACAGTTTTTTTTTCTTTTTTCTTTTTTTATTTTACAACACCATTCAGTTTAACATAATAGCCACAGATTCCCCTGTTCTCCCCCTCTCACCCCCCTCCCCCTTCCCTCCGCCCACCCCCCATTCCCACCTCCTCCAGATCAAGGTCTCCTCCGAGGACCGGGATCGACCTGGTAGACTCAGTCCAGGCAGGTCCAGTCCCCCCCCTCCCAGACCGAGCCAAGCGTCCCTGCATAAGTCCCAGGATTCAAACAGCCAACTCATGCAACGAGCTCAGGACCCGGCACCAATGCACAGCTGCCTCCCAAACAGATCAAGCCAAATGACTGTCTCACCCATTCAGGGGGCCTGATCCAGTTGGGGGCCTCTCAGCCTTTGGTTCATAGATCCTGTGCTTCCATTCATTTGGTTATTTGTCCCTGTGCTTTATCCAACCTTGGCTTCAACAATTCTCGCTCCTATAAACCCTCTTCTTTCTCACTAATTAGACTCCCAGTGCTCCACCAGGGGCCCAGCCGTGGATGTCTGCTATACAACAGTTTTTAACAAAGTGATTTCAAGTTACAGCACTGTATGAGTTTCTACAGCCACAGAGCTTCTCCTTTGGGGTTTGCTCTTCAATGGATGGGTCTTCTTGGGACTTTCTACCCAGATACCTGCTGTTGGGGCATACAGATATTGTTCCTATTATTTGAATTCACTTAAATCTCCCCAGAATCAGTGAGAGTGTCTGGTTGTGGGCATGTGTTACAACTATTTAAACCTTGTTTCCCCACTATTCCTGACCTTCCCTCAAGTGAGTCCAGACATTATGACATCTATCCAGAAAGTTTTCAGACACAATGTCAGGAGACTTGTCCTCTTAGGCTCCTGTCAGAGAATCTTTACAAGATTGTTTAATGGTGTGATATTGAGGCTGGCAGGCCTGGCTCATCCACCCCAATCCTCCTTTTCTAACTAGTTTGACTGTCCTATAAATGCATTTTGTGTTCTGATCTTCAGGTTCCTCATTTGTAAGACAGAAATACAAATGCATTTTCTGGCCTGTTGAGAATCACAATTCACCCCACTCGGCCTGACTCTGGTTGGGAACACAGCAGTGTGCTCAATGCAGCCACAGAGATACAAGGACAGAAACGCCCAAAGAATTTCCTTGAAGCTTCTTTTCCAAATGGGTCAGTGGTGCAGATGGTTATGTTACAGTTCTAACCATCAGCTTCAATCCCAGCGGCCAAGGCAACATATCCGAGTATGGATGTTATCTTCTGTGTAAACTGTTTAGCAAACCCTGGTCCCCAGGAGCACAGGTGCTGGGCCACAGGAGCACAGGTGCTGGGATACTTGAGGTGGAGTGAGTCAGAATCCTAAATATCTTAGAAGGAGTCATGTAGAAAGTCCAGCATCTAAAAAGTACGGATCTCAAATAATCAGCCAAAGAATCTGTGTCCAAATTGACTTTATCAATATTAGAATGTATTTTTTTTATCATTTTTATCCATAGTCATTAAATATTAGCAATGGTATTGATTTTTCCCAACTTATTCTAAAATATTTACCCCCTTGTCTGCTGGAATTTTATAAACATGAGATAAGAAATACTGTGTCAATGCATTTTCATGTATGTGTGTGTGTGTGTGTGTGTGTGTGTGTGTGTGCGCACTGTTGGTGCTGGTTTGTACACACACATGCTGCAGCACACACAGGAAGGGCAGAGGGCATCCTCAGCTGCTGTTGTCTTTACCTTGGTGGAGAAAGATTTTCTCCTTTGTTGTTCATGTTGCATGAGTCAGGCCGGCTGGGCCTCCAGATCCAGTCCACTCTCCTCTGTCTCTCATCTCCCTAGAACCACTGGGATTCTGAAGAGCACAGTGTGCTCTAACTAGGGTGTTTTCTGTGGTTTGGACTCAGGTCCTCAAATCTATATGATAAGGCATTTATCTCCTGAGTCACTTTCTCATTATCTCAGCAGAGTTTTTTATTTCTTGAGTTATGGTCTCATGTATCCCAGGCTGGCCCCAAACCTGCTCACATTTCCTTTCTGTGACACCTCATTATTTTATGCTTTCTCAAACTACCTCATATTCTTATGAGAAGGTCTTTCACGTATAATGTTTTCTAAATTTGTAGATAAACAATAAGTCTTTCCCCCCACACAGCTAATAAAGAGAAGGTTTTACATAAAATTTTCTCTGTGAAGAGATGAACCCTGAAGGCAGAAGCTTGGGTTCCTATGTTCCTCTAGCTTGCTTTCCTGAGAGTCCCGATCTGGTTGAGCAGCAAACAGAAGGGACAGCTGACCTGCTGTGAAGGCCATGGTCCCCACCGAGATGACAAATGTCTCCTAATGCTCAAATCCTAATGGGAGTTTATTTAGAAATTTCTTATATATTCTACTTACCTCTGATTTAAGCATGAGAGACAGAAAAATTAGTTTTGACTTCCAATACTCCTGGCATTCAAACAGAATTAACTCAAAAGGCACAAATATAATGCCATTTCCATATACTAGTCCTGGACTTGTTCAGGTGAAGAGAATTCTTCTTTAGTTATGCTTGCAGGAAGAAGTCTCAAGGTCTGCAGTCAGAGCACACTGGATGGTGAGCAGGATGCATGGGTGATGCCCAGAAAGTGTGGTTCTGGAGTCAATTCGATTACTCTTCAGGGAGCGAATCACTATCTTTTAAAGAGATATTTTCGGGTTGATTTTACAAAAATGGAGAAAATACATTTTCAGCTAAATACTGGTTTTGGCCTCTGGTAAAAAATCTCAACCCTGTTCCTCCCTTTATACTATCCATAGGGGCTAACCAACCTCCTGATCCAATGGGAGACAGGGAGGAGATCTAGGAAGGGACATCACCCTTTCATTGTTGTTTGGTTCAGGATAAACATCTCCAGGGACCAGTTTCTTAACTGTGTGAGACTCCAGCAGTGATGATGGGAAAACAACAACCAGAACATCTGAACAACTAACAACTGCATTTTGTGCCCAGCAGGGCTGTGTTTACACTTGTCAATTATTATTCAAGGAGTTCCCTAAAGTCATTCCATACTGTTGTTCTTTTTCCTTTGTGTTTTTTGTTTTGCTTTGTTTTTTGAGACTGGACATATGTCCTAAATCCCAACATCCTCAATTTTCCAAGTGTTGAGATTACAGGGGTGTGTAACCACATGGATTTACAGGGTTGTGTCACCATGTGGATGCATAGGGGTGTGTAACCACATGCATTCACAGTGGTGAGTAACCACAGGCATTTACAGGGGTGTGTAACCACATGGATTTACACGCATGTGTCACCACATGGATGCATATGGGGGTGTAACCACATGTAGTCAGTTCTATCAGAAATGAGCAAATTCATTTTATATTCCATATCATGCCATCTAAAATCATCTTCTCATACCTTTTATTTCCACATCAGGAATGAGACTGCTATTTAATTGATCTTTTCAAATTTTTATTAACTTTGTCTATGATATATTTCATATATGAAAAAATTTAAAAACATATATTTATATCCAATATATCCAGAATATCTTTTTTTTTCATGGGTTCATTCTCTCTACACTAAATTACTATTAGCAGAGAATTATATGTGGCCTATTACATTATTTTGTTTAAAATCTACCTGCAATATATCATTTATTTCAACCACAATACAATGTCATTTGTAGTTTTATTTTTATGATATACAGGCTCACTTCAATTTATTTTTTAGGCAGATAGATTTATAATTCTAAATAAAACCCTAAACTTTAAACAAATTTGGAGAAAAATACCCAATAAACTACCAAATTAAAAATAAAATGACAGACTGATGAGAGAGAGAGAGGGAGAGAGAGAGAGAGAGAGAGAGAGAGAGAGAGAGAGAGAGAGAGAGAGAGAGAGAGATTTTAAAAGGGAACTCAGTTTTGCAGGCTTTCTGAAGAGACATAATGAATTAATTCCTTTTATTTTTTTTCATTTTTTTAATTTTTTTTGAGAATTTCATAAAATATATTTTGATGATATTTGCCCTCTTCCTAACTCCTTCTCATTCATCTCCCCTCCCCAACCCACTCAACTATGTCCTCTCATTTTATTTAGACCTATCAACTCCAGTTTGTGCTACCCATACATTATTCTTGGATGTGTGGCCTTCACTAGAGGATGGTCAACTCCCAAGGGGCTTCACTCTCACGGAATACCGACTCGCCCTCTTCCAGAAGCTCTCAATTACCAACAGATCTTTAGCTAGGGATGGGACTTAGTGCCTCCCTCCTTCCCCAGGTGGGAATTTTTTCTGGCTTCATTCAGTTTCTTCATACTGTCTCAACCACCATGAATTCATATGTGGAACTCTTCTTCTGTGTACAGAAAACACTGTTTCTTTTGATTTTTAATATATCTCAAGAGCAAATGAAGTGTGGTATAGATGTTCCATTTAGAGCTGAGCATTCTGTCTTCTCTCATTATTGTACCTTGACCAATTGTGAGTCTCTATGTTAGGTCTCCATATACTTAAAAAAAAGAAAGAAAGAAAGAAAGAAAAAGAAAAGGCTCCTCTAATGAGGGTTGAGAAATGCACTACTCTGTGGGTACAAAGTTAAGTCATTAGGAGTTGGTTGAATATTATGCACATTTAGCAGAGTCGTAGAAGTTTCTCCCCTAGAATCTAGGACCTGTCAGCCAGAAGTACTTGATCCTGATTACAAGGCCAGAAATGGGTTTCACCGTGTGGAGCCGATCTGAAATCTGATCAGAAAGTGGTTGATTACTCCCATGCCATCCGCGTTACCACCTCACACATCGCATACCTTGCTGGCCAGTCCTTGTTGTATCTCTCAGGGCTCACAGCTGGGTGAGATTAATGATCACTTTTTTCTTCTTGTAGTGTGCATAGCCCCTTCTCAAACTATGAAAGCTAGCCAATAGGGATGAATCTTCTAGGTAAATACTAGCTTGATATCTCAAGTATCTATGACTCAAGTGTGTGATACCTCAGAGATAGGCTTCTACTGTCAAGTTTTGAAGAGTAACCAAAAGCATTGTCAATAGCCTGTGATAGTTGGGGATTTATGGGACCTCATTGCCCAACAACTGAAAAAGAGGTAATTCACGGTTACCACTCTGTGTCTAACAGGGGCATTTTTGCCCTGTGTTAGGGACTCTATTTAAACTCTTGATGTGTTTGTATATGTTTATTTAAGAAAGCTTCTGCTGCTTGCCATAGGACTTTTTCCAATATCTCTTTAGAGTTAGTTATCATTCCCCACTTAGCATTCCCTACCTTGTCCTCTCACTCTGTCCTTAAGCCTTCCTGTACCATTATTCACCTCTAACCCTCTATGCCATTGCGTTTTATTTCCTTTCCCTTGAAATCTACCCTCCCATGGTCCCTTACTAATTTCCTGACCTTAATGGAGGTTCCCAATGAGGCACACATACCTGGGCATTCAAAGCTCACATCCATGAATGAAAGCACATGTTTGTTTTGTGTGTGTGCATCTGTGTTATCTCATTGAGAATCATTAATCCAGCTTCATTATTTACCTGTGAAATTCATAATTTCTTAAGAGCTGACTAATATTTCACTATGTAAATGTACCTTGCTTTCAACATTCATTCATCATTGCTAGATGTCTAGGCTGATTTCATTTCCTGGCTATTGTGACTAAAGCAGTAATGAACATAGATGGGCAGGTATCTGTGTAATAGTAGGCAGGATCCTTTGGGTCTCTGCCAATGAACCCTGTGATAGACCTATTTCTTGACTTTTGAGGAATCTCTGCTCTGATTTCCAGAGTGCTACACCAGTTTGTGCTCCCACCGGAAAGAAATAAGCATTTCTCTTTCTCTATGTCTATGCCAAGTGTTGTCTTTTTCTTGGGGCAGGGAGTGTCTTAGCTATTTTAATTGGAGTAGGACAAAATCTCAAAGTAGTTTTCATTTGCATTTCTCTGATAACTAGGAATGTTGAACATTTACACATATGTTTCTTGTCCACATGTATTCCATCTATTGCAAACTCTTTATTTATTTCCATGACCCATTTTTAACTTGGCTTATTCATTTTCTTGATGTTTCGTGTGGTTCTTTTGTAGTTGTTCTTTGTATATTCTAGATACTAACCCTTTGGGAGATGTTTAGATGCTGAAGATACTGTCTCATTTTGTAGGTCTTATCTTCACTTGGATGATGGTATCTTTTGCTGTATGGGAGATTTTTGTTTCAGTAGATCCTGTTTGTTAATTCTTGGTCTTTATGCCTGTGCTATCAGGGCCCTATTCACAAAGTCACTTTCTGTGCCGGGAAGTTCAGGAGTATTCCCTACTATCTCCTCTTTCAGAGTCAGGGTATCAGGTCATACGTTGCTCCATTTGAAGTTTAGTTATGCAGGCTTAGAGACAAGTATCTAATTTCATTCTTATTCTAATTTCAAACCTATTTGTTTGTTCAGCATCATGGTTGAAGGTATTATCTTTTCTCCAATGTGTATTGTCAGCTTCTTTGTCAAGAATCATGTAGGGGTGTGGGTTTATGTGCGGGTCCTCAGTTTTATTCCACTGATCAACATGCATGCTTTATGCTAGTACCATGCTGTTCTTATTACCACAACTCTGTACCATAACTTGAAATCTGGGGTGATGATTCCTCCGATATCTCTTTTATTGTTCAGGATCATTTTTACTGTTCTTGGTCTTTTGTATTTCCATATGAAATTTAAGGTTATTTTTTTTCAATTCCTGAGACAAATTACATTAGAATTTTGACAGTGATTGCATTGTAATTGCTTTCTGTAAGATGTCCATTTTCACATTGTTATTCCTAGGATGGGAAGTCTTTGCCTTGTGGTATCTTCCTCAATTTCCTTTTTCAGTGTCTTAAAGTTTCCATTGTATAAGTCTTTCAGTTCTTTGGTTATATTTACTTCAAGTGTTTTTGTTTTTATTTTTATGTTATTGTGAATGGATCACTACATGTAAAAGAACTAAACTAGGTACTGATGTCTTTTTCAGAATGATTGTCATTTATGATTAGTAGCTCCTGTTTTTGTGTATTAATTTTGTATCCTACCTTTTTGCTGTAGGAGATTTGTGGTAGAGTCTTTAATGTATAGAATCATATCATCTGTAAATAAGGATACTGTGAGATATTTCCCCTAGAGAGTTACGTCTTACACAAATTTACTTTTTGGATGACATTATCACATCTCAGATTAGAAATGGAAAGTGAAAAAAAATCTAAAGAGTTTGAGGATCTTAAGAATTTCCTACCTGATATAATGAGTCCTTCTGAGAACTGAAGATGTCTTATAGGTCAGAAATTAAAAAAAGTTGAGGAAAGTTAGCCAGGAAATAAAACTCAGCATACTCTTTATTTTTTTTTTCCCCATTTTGCTCTGACCCTTTCTTTTTTCTCACACTTGACCCATCCTTACCCATAACTCCTTACAAATATATTCAAGTTTATAATCTAAGGGACTATTACTGCTGTTGAAATCTCTTTTGGGTAAAATAATGTAATACAACCCAAAGATCCTAAGTGTTGCAGGTGACAGTATGACTTAATGTATTATAATTTGACACCATAGACCATCTCAGAAGAAGAAACAAAGTTTATGCCAGTCATCATTTCCACAAATTCTATAATATTGAAATGCATTCTCTCTCTCTCTCTCTCTCTCTCTCTCTCTCTCTCTCTCTCTCTCTCTCTCTCTTTTGGCTCAAACACTCACTTTTTATTTATTTATTTTATTTTACAATACTATTCAGTTGTACATAACAGCCACAGATTCCCTTGTTCTCCCCCTTCCTGCCCCCCTCCCCTTCCCCCCAGTCCACCCCCCATTCCCACCTCCTCCAGAGCAAGGCCTCCCCTGAGGACTAAGATCTACCTGATAGACTCAGTCCAGGCAGGTCCAGTACCCTCCTCCCAGACTGAGCCAAGCGCATCCCTGCATAAGTCCCAGGTTTCAAATAGCTAACTCATGCAATGAGCCCAGGACCTGGTACCACTGCCTAGATGCCTCCCAAACAGATCAAGCCAATCAACTGTCTCACCTATTCAGAGGGCCTGATCCAGTTGGGGGCCCCTCATCCTTTGGTTCATAGTTCATGTGTTTCCATTCGTTTGGCTATTTGTCCCTGTGCTTTATCCAACCTTGGTTTCAACAATTCTCGCTCATATAAACCCTCCTCTTTCTCGATAATTAGACTCCTGGCGCTCCACTTGGGGCCTAGCCGTGGATCTCTGCATCCAGATTTCTCAGTCCTTGGATGGGGTTTCTGGCCCAACTATTAGGGTGTTTGGCCATCCCATCACCAGAGTAGGTCAGTCCCGGCTGTCTCTCGGCCATTGCCAGCAGTCTTTTGTGGGGGTATCTTTGTGGATTTCTGTGGGCCTCTTTAGCACTTTGTTTCTTCCTTTTCTCATGTTTTCTTCATTTACCATGGTCTCCTATTCCTTGTTCTCCCTCTCTGTTCTTGATCCAGCTGGGATCTCCCGCTCTCTTTCCCTCGACCCTTGCCCTTCATTGCTCCCACTCATGTCCAGGTTGTTCATGTAGATCTCAGCCATTTCTCCATCATTGGGCGATCCTCGTGTCTTTCTTGGGGTCCTGTTTTCCAGGTAGCCTCACTGGTGATGTGAGTAGCAGTCTAGTCATCCTTGTTCCACATCTAGTATCCTCCTATGAATGAGTACATACCATATTTGTCTTTCTGACTCTGGGTTACCTCACTTAGGATGATTTTTTCTAGATCCATCCATTTGCCTGCAAACCTCATGATGTTATTGTTTTTCTCTGCTAGTAGTGTATATGTGCCACAGTTTATTTATCCATTTATCCATTCTTCAGTTGAAGGGCATCTAGGTTGTTTCCAGGTTTTGGCTATTACAAACAATGCTGATATGAACATAGCTGAGCAAGTGCTCTTGTGGTATGATTGAGCATTTCTTGGGTATATGTCCAAGAGTGGTATAGCTGGATCTTGGGGGAGATTGATTCCCAATTTTCTTTTGTTGCAACTTAGTCTCATTATCTTCCTGGTAGCTCTAGTAGAAGGGAAGAAGAGATCACCGATCACCGATAGTGCTTTCATTGTATGTATTCAGAGCATTTGATGCCAAGCACCCATTAGTTCTTTGAACTTTATTTTCCCAAACTGCTTTATGTGACTTTAGCCTCTTTGTGATTTGTACTAATTTCACAGTTTAAAGCAGCACAGATTTCTTGGATCATTTCCCCCTTAGTATTTACATTCACTAAGCTGCTAAACCAACCCTGACTCTTGCCTTTCAAAGGTCCACCTTCTACTTGCTCTGCTTTTCTTATTCAAGCCTGCTACCCACCCCATTGGTATAAAGACACCTTCATTAGCAAAGTTTATTTAGTAAACTTTGGGGCAGAGTCTCACTCTGTAGTCCAGGCTTTCCTGGAACTCATGACCATCCTGCCTCTGCATCTTGAGTGATGGAATAATCGCAGATGTGTATAGTACGTATGCCCTGCTTCATTTGTTAATTCTTGTGTCTCACTACTTGTAATTGTCATTTTCTTTACTCCAAAGGAGCCTTTCTAAAGTGTAAGTTTTATCAGGCCATGTATAAAGTTCTGACGAGGAAGCTTTTCATCTAGAGAACACATATATTCTTTAGTACTGATTATTAATCTAATTGTGTTTACATTTCCAGGTCTACCTCAAGAGCTTATCTTTATCTTGTGCTAAAATTATTAAACTATTGACCATTATTAAACATTGAACTAACTGTAATAAAATAATTTGGAATAAATGAAAGGATGATAACATTTAGAGGAAAAAAATAGCTCAAACTCCAGCCCAGAAACAACCACCGTGGGCTTAAAATTGTAAAGTCTCATTTAAAATTACAGGGGTGGGGGAACCCTTTGAAGAGTGATTGTGAATTACATATGGTAAGAAATGCTAGATGCCAGCATTGCCCCCAATACACAATGCATGTTTTGCAAATATGCACTTTATAAATGGCACTTCTATAATCACAGAATGTGTAAAGGCATCATGTCAGGCATTTTGCAACTAATAATCTGTATGATGATATTCTGAGATTGAAAGATGCTAAAGAGAAGCACTGTTAATAAACTATCTGATAAAGTATTCATCCCTATAGGCATCACAACAAGAAGATAATGGAAAAGGAAGGAAAATGGAAATGGAGATCAAAGTGAGGAAAATAAACAGAATGAAGAAGATGGAAAAGATAAAAATGTAGGTGGTCTGCAATACTCGGGAGGCAGGCCCTGCACCTTGTCTGGGCAATGCAATAAAGCCAATCCTGTTGGCGGAGGTGCAGGTGAGCCAGCCCTCAAGTCGTGAGCATGGGAGAGCCTGGAGAGATGCATCCCTGTCCATCAACGCCTGAGGCAGGTGAGAGAACTGACCTTGAGCTCATAAGAGCGGAAGAAATAGCCCTACCCCTCATCTGCTGCAGCACTCAGGAGAGTGGCCCCTACCATGCCTGGGCAACATAGTAGAGCTGGTCGGGAAGATAAAGGTGTGGGAGATTCAAATACAAAAGCAAAGAGAATTGGCCCCGCCCCTTGCTCATCCCTGCAAGGGGTGAACTCGCCAGGGCAATGCAGGAGAGCTCACCCTGGTGGTGAGGACAAGGGATAGGGGAGAGTGGCAGGCTGAACAACTCTGCAACCACCCAAGTCCAGAACCAGGGTTATGAGTTGGCCCACCCCAATATCCACGCCGTTTGTGATCTACTGGAGCACGTGAAGGGACCAGTCCGGCAGACCCAAAGCTGCAGGCTCTCCACAACACAGGGTAACAGCAGGATAACCAAGAAGAGTCCCAGTGAGGGCCCGGCATTGATAGTGTAGCAGAAACCAGAGGCCTCGAACCAGACCAATGACTCTTTGCAATGAACACTTACAAGTAAAGACATATGGACAGAAGTGTTTACTTTGTGACTCACGGTGTCACAATGCAGCTTCCACGACGAGATTTTTTTTTCTTATTCCTTTCTCTTTTAAATTTTATTTGGGGGAGGGACTGCAAGGGCAGAGGGCGGATACGAAGGGACAGGAAATGAATGGGATCAAGATGCATGATGTGAAAGACATAAAAAATAGATTAAAAAGAAAGTTGAAAAATGTGGCTGGTGAAAGAAATGGAAAGAAGAATAAAAGTGATGTGGAGGCCGGAAAAGAAGCCAAAAATGAAGATTTCAAGATGGAGAAAAAGAGGAGTCTTGGAGTATTGTTTAAAACACCCCTATGTGATATCATAATTTGGTAACACAGTTTATTTTTTATTTTTGTTATCTCTTTGCAACAGACAGACAGAGAAAGCCACAATCAATCAAAATGCAGAATTGTGGACCAAAGGCTACACACCAATTAGTTATCCAGTACCAGATGGTCAGTCCTGAAAACACATGCATAAATAACATGATGCAGACTGAGCAGGTTGCATTTATGTATTTAGGAAGATGTGTGTGTGTGTGTGTGTGTGTGTGTGTGTGTGTGTGTGTGTGTGTGTGTGTGCAACAATAATTAATGAAAAAAGAGGGCATGGATTTGAAAGAGAGCCAGGAGAGGTAGATGGGAAGGTTTGGAGGAAGTAAACTGAGTAAACTGAATTGGGAAATGATGCAATTGTACTATAACTTCAAAATGAAAGAAGTGGTCTTTAAAAACTGCTCTATGTGCTATTATAATTCAGCAGCACAGTCTGTTTGGACCATTGTTATCTCACCTCACAGTGCCTCCCCACTTGTGACATTCTGTTGATGAGGATGCTCACCCCGTGACAATTTGATCACAACAGTCAACGCAGGTGAATTTTCTTCCTGGAAGTGCTCCTGCTCCCTCCTGCTCTATTTGGTCCTGTCTTCTGTGGGCTGCAGCAGCCCCTCAGGGCTCTTGTGGGATCTAGCAACTCTGTCCTGTGTCAGCTCTCATTTCACTTTGTGCTGGATTTTATTTCATTTTTTTTAAATGTAGATGCATTGTGGGCAGGTGAATTCTTGATAAAAAGAATAGAATGTGTACACAGAAAGAGAGGAAGAGAAAATTTCAACAAACTTATCAAAATGAAACAGCCAAATGTATGTCGTGGTCAGTAAGGGAAGAGATGTGTAAGGTTTATATGTATAAGAGATAAATAAGGTTTCTTTCAAAGATGCTGTGGTAGATTGAGTGTAATTGGCCCCATAAGCTCATAGGGAGTGGCCCTATTAGGAGGTATGGAGTAGATGTGGGCTTGTTGGAGGAAGTGTATCAGTGGGTTGGGCTTTGAGGTCTCCTATGCTCAAACTATACACAGTGTGTCACACAGACACCTTCTGGTGCCTGAGGATCAAGATGTAGAACTCTCAGCTCCTTCTCTACCACCATATCTGCCTTCATGCCTCTTCTGCCTGCTCCCTCCCCACCATCCCCTGAGGCACCAGTGACCACCGGTCCCATGGGCCCCATCTGCACTGATTAGAAGAAGAGGTGAGTCTCTGAGCTCCTCCTGGCTAGACAGCCCAGTTCCTTAGCCCCTAAGCCCTAGGGGCACATATCTTGCCCCTCCTCCATGCATCACAGCCCCAGAGACAGGGCAGCAGCATCCTCTCCTGCCCCGTCACCAACCATCCCCTGAAGCATCAATGATCACCAGATTCACAGGTCCCCACCTGCGCGGCTTGGAAGAAGAGGAACTCCCAGAGGCACAGACTCCACCTGTAAGGATTGGAGGAAGAAACAGACAGATGGCAGCATAAGAATACATTCGAACCTCAGTGAGTTCAAGGCCAGCCTGGTCTACAAAGTGAGATCCAGCACAGCCAGGACTGTTACACAAAGAAACTCTGTCTCAAAAACAAACAAACAAAAAACATTCAATAACATAAGAGCAAAATGGCACCTCCAGAAACTAGTGGTTCTACAACAGCAAGACCTGAACATCCCACTGCAGATGAAGCAGAAGAATATGATCTTAAAAATAACTTTATGAAGATGATAGAGGCCCTTAAAGAGAAAATGAAAAATTCCCTTAAATAAATAGGGGAAAAGACAAACAAAAATTTGGAAGAAAACAATAAATCCCTTAAAGAAAGCCAAGGAAAAACAATCAAACAGGTGAAGGAAACAGTCCAAGTATTGAAAATTGAAATAGAGGCAGTAAAGAAAACATAAATTGAGGGAATTCTGGAAAAGGAAAATTTGAGTAAACAAACAGGAACTACAGATGCAAGCATAACCAACAGAATACAAGAGATGAAAGACAGAATCTCAGGCATTGAAGATACTATAGAGGAAATGGATTCATCAGTCAAAGAAAATGTTAAATCCAGTAAATTCTTAACACAAAACACCCAGGAAATCTGGACACCATGAAAAGACCAAACCTAAGAATAACAGGGATGAAAGAAGGAGAAGAACTCCAGCTCAAAGGCACAGAAAATATATTCAACAAAATCACAGAAGAAAACTTCCCCAACCTAAAGAAGGACATACCTATGAAGGTATAAGAAGTATACAGAACACCAAATAGACTGGTCCAAAAAAAAAAAAGTTTCCTCACTACATAATAATTGAAACACTAAACATTCAGAATAAAGAAAGAATATTAAGAGCAACAAAGGAAAAAGGCCAAGTAACATATAAAGACAGACCTAACAGAATTACACCTGACTTCTCAATGGAAACTAAAAGCCAGAAGGTCCTGGACAGACATTCTGCAGACACTAAGAGACCACGGATGAATGCCCAGACTACTATACCCAGCAAAGCTTTCAATCACCATAGATGGAGAAAACAAGATAGTCCATGACAAAACCAGATTTAAACAATACATGTCCACAAATCCAGCCCTACATAAAACACTAGAAGGAAAACTCCAACCTAAGGAAGTCAGGTACATCCACCAAAACACAGGCAATAATCATACAGCAGCAAATCCCAAATAAGGGATACACACACACTATCACCACCACCACCAAAACCAAAAATCACAGGAATTAAAAATCACTGGTCATTAATATCTCTTAATATCAGTGGACTCACTTTGCCTATAAAAAGACTCAGGCTAACAGAATGGGTACGAAAACAGGATCCATCCTTCTGCTGTATACAAGAAACGCACCTCATCTCAATGACAGACATTACCTCAGAGTTAAGGGTTGGGAAAATATTTTCCAATCAAATGGACCTAAGAAACAAACTGGTGTAGCTATCCTAATATTTAACAAAATAGACTTCAAACTACAATTAATCAAAAGAGATAGAGAAGGACATTTCGTGTTCATCACAGGAAAAATCCATCAAGATGAAGTCTTGATTCTGAACATTTATGCCCCAAATACAAGGACACCCTCATTTGTAAAACAAACATTATTAAAGCTTAAATCACATGTCAAACCCCACATACTAATAGTGGGAGACTTCAGCATCCCACTCTCACCAATGGACAGGTCTGCCAGACTTAAACTTAACAGAGAAATAAAGGATGTAACAGATGTTATTACTCAAATGGACCTAAAACTGACTACATACTCGGTAACAAAATAAACCTCAACAGATACAAGAAAAAATTGGAATAACCCCCTGTGTCTTATTGCATCACCATGGCTTAAAGTTAGAATTCAACAACAACACAAATTGCAGAAAGCCTACAAACTGATGGAAACTGAAGAATGCTCAAGTGAATCACCAATGGGTCAAGAAAGAAATAAAGAAAGAAATTAAAGACTTCCTAGAATTCAATGAAAATGAATGCACAACATACCCAAACTTACAGGATGCTATGAAAGCAATGCTAAGAGGAAAATTTATAGCTCTAAATGCCCACATAAAGAAGATGGAGAAATCTCACACTAGTGACTTAACAACACACCTTGAAAGCTCTAGAACAAAAAGAAGCAAACTCACCCAGGAGAAATAGATGCCAGCAAATAATCAAATTGAGGGCTGAAATCAAAAAAATGGAAACATATAGAACAATACAAAGAATCAATGAAACAAAGAGTTGGTTCTTTGAGAAAATCAGCAAGATAGACAAACCCTTATTCTAACTAACCAAAAGACAGAGAGAGAACATTCAAATTAACAAAATCAGAAATGAAAAGGGAAACATAACAACAGGCACTGAGGAAATCCAGAGAATCATTAGGTCATACTTCAAAAGACCTGTACTCCACAAAATTGGAAAATGTAAAAGAAATGGACAATTTTCTGGACAGGTACCACATACCAAAATTAAATCAAGATCAGATAAACAATTTAAATAGGCCTATAACCACTAAGGAAATAGAAGTAGTCATTAAAAGTCTCCCAACCAAAAAAAAAAAAAAAAAAAAAAAGCCCAGGGACAGATGGTTTCAGCACAGAACTCTACCAGAATTTCAAAGAAGAACTAATATCAATACTCCTCAAATTGTTCCACACAATAGAAACAGAAGGACCATTGCCAAACTCTTTTTCCAAGGCTACAGTTACCCTGATACAACAACTACACAAAGACACGACTAAGAAAGAGACGTACAGACCACTCTCCCTCATGAACATTGATACAAAAATACTCAATATAATACTGGCAAACCGAATCCAAGAACATATTAATAAAATCATGCACCATGATCAAGTAGGCTTCATCCCAGAGATGCAGGGATGGTTAAACATATGAAAATCTGTCAATGTAATCCACCACATAAACAAACTGAAAGAAAAAATCGCATAATCATCTCACTGGATGCTGAAAAAGCCTTCAACAAAATCCAACACCCCTTCATGATAAAGATCTTGGAGAGATCAGGGACACAAAGAACATACCTAAACATAATAAAGGCAATTTACAGCAAGCCCACAGCCAACATCAGATTAAATGGAGAGAAACTCAAAGCAATTCCACTAAAATCAACAACAAGACAAGGCTCTCTCCATATCTATTCAATACAATACTCAAAGTTCCAGCTAGAGTAATAAGACAACAAAAGGAGATCAAGGAGATACAAACTAGAAAGGAAGAAGTCAAACGTTCACTATTTGCAGATGATATGATAGTATACATAAGTGACCATAAAAATTCTACCAGGGAATCCCTATAGATGATAAACACCTTCATTATTGTGGCAGGATACAAGATTAACTAAAAAAAAATCAGTAGCCCTCCTATATACAAATGATAAACAGTTTGAGAAAGAAATCAGAGAAACATCACTCTTTATAATAGTCATAAATAACAAAATATCTTGAGATAACTCTAACCAAACAAGCGAAAGACCTGTATGACAAGAACTTCAAGTCTTTGACAAAAGAAATTGAAGAAGATATCAGAAAATGGAAAGATCTCACCATCCATAACAAATGGTGCTGGCATAACTGGATGTTGACACGTAGAAGGATGCAAATAGATCCATATCTATTGCCATGCACAAAACTCAAGTCCAAATGGATCAAAGGCCTCAACATAAATCCAGTTTATGAACCTGATAGAAGAGAAAGTGGGAAGTAGCCTTGAACACACTGACACAGGAAACACTTTCTAAATATAACACCAGTAGCACAGACACTGAGAGCAACAATAAATAAATGGGACCTTCTGAAATGGAGAAGCTTCTGTAAGGCAAAGGATGTGGTAAATAAGACAAAACGGCAGCCTACAGAGTGGAAAACATCTTTACCAATCCCACATCTGACAGAGGGCTAATCTCCAAAATATATAAAGAACTCAAGAAACTAGACATCAAAATACCAAACAATCCAATTTAAAAAATGGGGTACAGATTTAAACAGAGAATTCTCAACAGAAGAATCTCAAATTTAAGGAGTTGCTCAACATCCTTAACCACTAGGGAAATGCAAATCAAAATGACTCTGAGATACCATTTTATACCTGTCAGAATGGCTAAGATCAAAAACACCAATGACAGCTTATGCTGGAGAAGATGTGGAGTAAGGGGAACACTCCTCCATTGCTGGTGGGAGTGCAATCTTCTACAGTCACTCTGGAAATAAACATGGCAGTTTCTCAGAAAATTGGCAACCAACCTACCTCAGGACCCACCAATACCATTATTGGGAATATACCCAAAAGATGTTCAATCATACCACAAGAACACTTGTTCAACTGTGTTCATAGCAGCATTATTCATAATAGCCAGAGTGTGGAAACACCCTAGATGTCCCTCAAAGGAAGAGTGAATAAAGAAAATGGTACATTTACATAATGGAGTATTACTCAGTGGTTAAAAAAAAAAAGAATGACATCAAGGAATCTGTAGGCAAATGGATGGAACTAGAAAAAAAAAATCATCCTGAGTGAGTGTTGTAACCCAGACCTAGAAAGACAAACATGGTAAGTACTCACTCATAAGCGGATATTAGATACAAAGCAAAGAATAACCAGGCTACAATCCACAACCCCAGAGAAGCTAGGTAAAGAGGAGGACCCTGAGAGGATCATACATGGATCACCCCAGGAAAGGGAAATTATTAAGATCTCCTGGGTAAACTGGGGAGTGGAGGGTAAAGGGAAAGAGATGAAGGATGGGAACATGAGGGATTGAGATGGCCAAGTTGGGGGAGGGACAGAGAGAGAGAGAGCAAAGAAAGAGATATCTTGACAGAAGGAGCCATTATGGGCTTAGAGAGAAACCTGGTGCTAGTGAAATTCCTAGGAACCCACAAGGATGACCCCAGCTAAAACTCCTAGCAATGATGGAGAGGGTACCTGAACTAGCCTTCCCCTGTAGTCAGATTGGTGACTACCTTAATTGTTATCATAGAACGTACATCCAGTGACTGATGGAAGCAGATGCAGAGACCCACAGCCAAGCATTGACTGAGCTCCTGGAGTTCAGTTGAAGAGAGAGAGGAGGGATTATAGGAGCAAGGGAGGTCAAGATCATGATGGGAAAACCCACCGAGACAGCTGACCCGAGCTAGTGGAAGCTAACAGACTCTAGACTGGGGAGCCTGCATGGGACGGAACTAGGCCCTCTGAATGTGGGTGATAGTTGTATGGCTTGGTCTGTTTGTGGGGGCCCTGGAAATGGGATCAGGACTTATCCCAGGTATATGAATTGGCTTTTTAGTGCCCATTCCCTATGGTGTGATGCCTTGTTCAGCCTCGATGCAGAGGGGAAGGGCTAGGTCCAGGCTCCAACTTAGGATGCCAGCCTGTTTTGAATCCCCAAGGAAGGCCTTACCCCCTATATGGAGTGGAATGGGGGAGGTGGTGGGGAGTAGGAGAAGGGGAGGGAGGGGGAACTGTGGTTGGTATTTAAAATGAAAAAAAAAATTAATTAAAAAAATAAAGAAAAAAATCTTTTTAAAAGATAGTAAGTGGAGGCTAGAGAGAGGGCTTAGTGGTTGAAAGTGCGTTGTGCCCTGGTGGAGGACCCAAGCCTAGTTCCCAGCATCCACTTGGGGCAGTTCATAGCTGCCTGTAACTCTAACTTGAAAGAATCAGATGCCTTCTTCTGGCCTGTGAAGAAACTTGCACTCATATGTGGTGATATTTTATGTATGATCTAACAAATAAAATTGGCCTGAACATCAGAGGACAGAGCCAGCCACTAGATTAAACATAGGAGCCAGGCAGTGGTGGCACACACCTTTAATTCCAGCACTTGGGAGTCACATGCCTTTAATCCCAGCACTTGGGAGTCATATGCCTTTAATCCCAGCACTTGGGATCTCAGCCCTTTGCTCCCAGTATTTGGGAAGCACACACACCATTAAACCCAGCACTACAAAGGGTGAGCCAGGAAGTGATGTGGCTGGGCGGAGAAAGGCATATAAGGTGGGAGGAGACAGGAGCTCAGTCCTTTAGTCTGAGGACTCAGGGGCCTTCAGTCTGAGGATTCCTGGAGACAGGATCTTTCCCTTTCGGCTGAGGAGTTGGTGAGGTGAGAAGTGGCTGTGGCTTATTTCCTCTGACCTTTCAGCATTTGCCCCAATATCTGGCTCTGGGTTTTTATTATAAGACCAATTAGGATTTGTGCAACACTCATGTGCACATACGCACACACAAACACACGCAGACACACCCATACACATACATTAAAATAAAAATAAAACCCTTTTTAAAAAGAGGCTAGGAATAGCTTGGTCAAGCTGTGCAAGTCTGAGGACTTGATTTCAATTACAAGCACTCGGGTACAAGGTTAAATGGGGCATTATATGCCCATGATCTCAGGTGAATCCTTGGGGTTTGCTGGCCAGCCTGCCTAGCCAAGTTGGTAAGCCCCTGGAAAAAAATGAAAGACTCTGTCTCAAAAGGCATCATGGAGAAGTCTGACCACTGGCCCCACACACCTGCACAGTGACCCCCCCACTCCTGCACACAAATAACACACATGCATGAAGAGAGTAAGGATGATCTATAAAAACCAATGTCTGAATGACGCATTTATATTTCTAACTTTTCAAAAGTGTGGAGTATCTGGTATGTATTGTTTTTTGATATTAAAAAAAAGGGACAATGCGCACTCTTCAGTGCAAACAGAAGTACAGGGAAATTAAAAGCGAATTAATGAGAGTTACCCAGAGAAAAGAGGTTTGTAGTTTACAGACTAAGACAGTGGGGTAGGGTGGGCAGGCTGAGAAAGAACTGATCCTTCCTTAAGAATGTTTTATGTAGTTCCTCCTTATGGTGTAATAATGTTTTGCATATTTAAATTTTAAATAGATAAAGTAGAGAAGAATGGAAGGTGTCCAAAAGAAACACAAACAGAAGTAAATGACCTACTGTGGTGATATTGTGTTCCCCAAAATATTGTGCACTCTAATAAACTTATCTGGGGTCAGAGAGCAGAACAGCCACTAGATATAGAAGCCAGAAAATGGTGGCACTCACACCTTTAATCCTAGCATTCCAGAGGCAGAGATCCATCTGGATCTCTGTGAGTTCAAAGCCACACTGGAAACAGCTAGGCGTGGTATCAAGAGCCTTTAATCCCAGGAAGTGATGGCAGGAAGCAGAAAGGTATTTAAGGTGTGAGGACGAGGAAGTAGAGTCTGGTTAAGCTTTTAGGCTTTTAGTAGCAGTACAGCTGATATTCATTCTGGATGAGGACTCAGAGGCTTCCAGTCTGAGGAAACAGGATCAGCTGAGGAATTGGCGAGGTGAGGTGGCTGTGGCTTGTTCTGCTTCTCTGATCTTCCAGCATTCACCCCAATAACTGGCACTGGGTTTGTTTTTATTAAAAAGACCTTCTAACAATTCATGTTACAACCTACTTGAACTAAAAGTATGCACTGTCCCCAAGTTATAGAGGGTAAGGAATGCTGGGTGGGCTGTAACTTAACGTCTAGGAAAACAGTATTGTAATTGTTGCTTTCAGGTTCAAGACAAAAAGAAATTTATTAAAGTTTTGTAATCTTGTTACTAACAGTATTATTCACAGAAGGAGAGATTAACAGTTCTGAAACTCTCTGTGTTATAGGATTGAGCATAGTGTAAATACACAATGGACAACAAAACCAACTTCCCATTGTTGGCTAAAGTCATCAGAATGATCTGTGGATACAGACACACACACACACACACACACACACACACACACACACACACACACACACAGAGAGAGAGAGAGAGAGAGAGAGAGAGAGAGAGAGAGAGAGAGAGAGAGAGAGAGAGAATACAATATGTGTTTGTTTAGTTTTCATGGCTATAACAAAATACTTGAAGCTATGCTATATATGAAAGAAAGACATGTTTACCTCACAGTTTGAGAGGGCAAAGCTCCCAATATGTACCAGTATTGATGAGATGGAAGGCATCATGCTGGGAGTGTGTTGAGACTGGTCATGGGCCAGGCTTGCCTTTTACAGCATTTCTTTGCAGCAGACAAATTGATGTCCCACGAGACACCAATTCCTTCTGCAATTTGGTAATCTTGTGATAAGCTGCATTTCTTCCATATTGAACATTCATCAGCAGTGCCAGGCATGGTAACCCACTCCTTTAATCCCACTACTTGGGAAGCAGAGGCAGTTGGATCTCCATGAGTTGAAGGTCAGTCTGGCCTACATAGTGAGTTCCAGGACAGCTAGAGATTCACAGTGAAACCCTGTCTCAAAAACAAAGACCCTGGGAGAAACCATCTGTTTCAAGGCTGGGCAGCAAAGGTACTAGATGACCCTGGACAGCAGTCACAGAGCTTAGACACGCTCAAACAGTGAGCATGCTGCCAGGTCATGGGAGGTTCCCAGCGTAGCTGTCACAGGCCCAAACTGGGACAACCTGATATTAGTTAATTACAAATCAAGATAAAACAAGAGACAAACCTGGGCTGTGTTGTAGTCCCATGAGTGTGCCCTTGAAGAGATTAGGGCTCATTGAAAGGACAAAAGAGTAAAGTTGAAAGATCTTTCAAAAGACAAATAGAGGACAATTTCCATGACAGCTAAAACAGGGTCAGCTAATCTGCCGGGCTTCACAGCACTTTGTCAGTGTTAATTCCCTGAGCACAGAGTTCCTGAATTGTCTTTGCAAACGTCTTAGAAGTTTAAAATCAGTTTCAAACAAAATGCATTGAGAATAATTCATTTAAAGTATATTTAATTTAAATATAAAGAAAATATAAGCATATATATATATATATATATTAGACAAGGCACAGGTTTGCTACAGAACTCTGGTAATTTTTCTAAAACCCTTCTGTCTGAATTTACACAGCCTCCACATAGCATCCAAGCTGCTTCAGGGAGATAAAGAATCTTGCCTCTGAATGGATGGCTTCATTAGCTTTCTCTTGGCTTAAAGCCACACATGTATTAATCTATATCTAAGCAAAAGCAGTACCCATACATAATATATTTCCCCCTCCAGTTTAAAATTAGCTCAGTCTGTCCATTCCATGTGAAGCTTTAACAACCTACTACTTGATAACAACATAAATTAGCAGCTCTAAAGACCAGAAATGCACTTTTGTCTACAAAACTCAAGATCCTCTGGCAAACAGCCAGTTCCAGTGCTGAGCTGGAAAACAGAAAATCCTTTTAACAAGTGACAAACTTGTCTTCACTGTGATCACTTAATAAGAAGAAAAAATAGCATTTTCTCTCAATATTCCTTTTCCTTCACAGAAACACAGTTGGAAAACTTCAGGTAACTGCAGATAGAGGGTTTAACTCATTGCTAAGGAGAGTTGATCAAGGAATCCTGCTCTTCTTTGAACCCGGGAGCCAGGGTGAAAATAGGAAAGGCCAGAAGTAGAAAAGTACTGAATCTGAGTCAAGTACCTGGTCAGGCTCCTGTCTGTATTGCAGGTCCTCAGGGTGCTACAACGCAGACACAGTCTTGTGCTCCATAAGGATGCTTCAGTTAGGGATCTACTATGTATATGACCATGACCCTACAGCATCACAACAGAGATGGACACTTCCTGTTATCTAATGACATTGTGGTTGTTACAGCTTTTAGAACAAGCCATTGCATCTGTGTTTCCTGTGGAACGGATGTAAACAAACCCATGTTGCCAGTGATAAACAAGTAGGTATGTGCCACACACTATTATGCACACAGTATGCAGAACTTGATGAGTGGCCATGCTCCTAGCTTATATTATTCTATTTTTATTATTATTATTATTATTATTATTTGGTTTTTCGAGACAGGGTTTCTCTGCGTAGCTTTGCGCTTTTCCTGGAACTCACTCTATTATTGTATTTTAAATTGCACTGTCATTACTTACAAAATGTTTCCCATAAAGCATCATGCTCTTTTGTGCTGGCAGCAGTCTTTTATGTATGTAATTACTGCATCTTTTGATTAATTTGTACAATTTATGTTCACAGAGTGAAATCAATTGATGATGTATTTCTCAGAATGTATCTCCCTCATGCCTGAACACCTGTGAATATGGCTGGAAGGATGGCAAGAAGGGCTGAGCCCTTGACGACAACACTCTCAAGAGACCTTCCATGGTCCTGGTAGATTAAAGATAATCAAGGATACTGTAGTTTAATGTATGCCATGGAATTTGAGAGCTTATGTGTCTCTGAGGAAAATGGGCCCCTCCATGTCCTCTCTTCTCCTTTGGTATTACCAAGTCATTGAAATGGCTTTTAAGAATAATCTCATCAGGACGAAAGAAACAGATGCCCACAATCCCAGTACTCAACAAGGCGGGAGGACTGAGAATTGAAGCCAACCTATGCTAAATGTTAGTGAGACCCTGTCTTGACCCAAACCAAAACAACAATAGCCTTAACAATAATAATATAACAGTCAAAGGGGTAGGTCCATCCCAGAGCCAGCAGCTGAATTGATCCTTCCAGTAAAGGTGTCTACTTCAGGTCATTTGTGGCTATAATGGCTGTGCGATAAATGTTTCAATCCATGGATTCATCTGTCTTACACCACTCTAAACAGACAATAGAACGTAGCACATCTTCAAAGTCTTCTGTGGAAGCATTTTCTTAGGAAGGAGATCCTGAATATTTGGTCAACCTTTAAGAGTGAAAGTTTGCAGAAATCAAATGATATAGGTTGTCTTCATTTATGTTGGTTTTATGGAGCCTCAGGGTATCCATAAATCCAATCTGTGACCATTTTCCCTAAGTCTGAATGGTCTCCATTTGCTAAGCAGATTGGAATCTGAGCCTCCTGTACAGCCAGGGCCTGAACAGAGCCAAAAGTCAGGTAGCCATAAGTCCCAGTATGCTTTCTACGTAGGGGTTAACACCACGACCTAAAGCAAGTTAGGGAGGAGGAAATGGTTTATTTCATCTTACAATTTACAGTCCATCATGGAGGGGCATCAGGGCAGGAACTGAAGCAGAGGCCATGGAGGACCATTGTTTACTGGTTTCTTCTCCAGACTTGTGTTGAGCTACCTTTTTAAAACTTTCTAGGACTGCCTGTCCAGGGTGGCACCACATACAGTAGGTTGGGCCCTTCCACATCAATCATTAATTAAAACAACAACAACAAAAAAAACAAAAAAAAAAAAAAAAAAAAACAAATGCTCCTACAGACTTGCTTGTAGGCCAGTCTTGTTTTTTTTTTTTTTTTTTAAGTTTATATTGTCAGATATTTAAATGGCTGTACCAGCTTGCTTCTTAGGTCCATTTTCTTGGAATATCCTTTTCTTTCTTTCTTTCTTTCTTTCTTTCTTTCTTTCTTTCTTTCTTTCTTTCTTTCTTTCTTTCTTTCTTTCTTTCTTTCTTTCTTTCTTTCTTCGTTCCTTCCTTCGTTCCTTCCTTCGTTCCTTCGTTCCCTCCTTCGTTCCTTCCTTCGTTCCTTCGTTCCTTCCTTCGTTCCTTCCTTCCTTTCTATTAAGAAAATTTTTTCATTCATTTTACAGACCAATCAAAGAACCCCCTCTTTCCTCTTCCTGCTCCCTGCAGCCTCCCCCTCCCACTCCCTCCCACAAGAAGGCAAGGCCTCCCATGGGTAGGCACATCCAGTAGAGGCAAGTCCAAGCCCTTCCCCCTGTCTCAAGGCTGCACAAGGTGTCCTATTATAGGTAGTGGGCTCCAAAACCTGCTCATGCACCAGGAATGGATTCTGATCCTACCGCCAAGAGGCCCCTCAAGCAGATCAAGCTACACAACTGTCTTGCCTTGAAGAGGGCCTGGTCAAGTCCCATGCAGGCTCCATAGCTGTTGATCCAACTTGCATGAGTTCCCACAAGTTTGGTTTGGTCATCTCTGTAGGTTTCCCCATCACGATCTTGATACACTTGCTCATAGAATCCCTCTTCTCTCTCTTTGAATGGATTTCTGGAGCTCTGCCTGGTGTTTGGCTGTGGATCTCTGCATCTGCTTTCATCAGCCACTGAAGAAAAGCTCTTTGATGACAGTTAGGGTATTCAACGATCTGATCACTGGGGTCAGCCAGTTCAGTTCAGGCACCCTCTCCACTATTTCTAGTAATCCAAGCTGGGGTCATCTTTGGGTATTCCTGGCAATTTCCCTAGCACTGGGTTTCTCTCTATCTTCATGATAGATGACATCTCTTTCATTGCTTTCCCACTCCATTCCTGTTCCAGCTCAACCATCCCATTACCTTATGTTCTCATCCCTTATCCACCACTCGCCAGAGCAACACATATTCACAGCATACAGAACATCCCACAGCACCTCCCCTTTTTTGTATAATCAATAAGGGAGGTTTTAACTTTAACATAGTAAAATTACATATAATAGAACAGTTATCAAGCAAGAATTACAGTTATAATGTCTAGTCTATTTGTATTTGGCAAAATTAAAGAAAATATTCTATCTATCCTATATTTATTAGTCTAAAGCTTCATATCAAATTTATCTTTTATCATAACCAAGGAAAATTATAACTATCTAGTCTTTAGATACATCAAAGACCTCAGAAGGATATAATATTACCTAAGTAAACAGGAAATGCATTTTAAGCAACTTCCAAAATTCTGGAAACAATAGAGACAGCTGCCTGCCTGGACAGTCATCCAAAGTTCCTCTGCAAAGTTGGGGCATTTGTCTTCAGCCCATAGGACTAATCTTTTAGTCACTTTCCTGTATCCTGTAATGTCTGACATTTATTCTGTGAAGCAGGAACCTAAAGGATCATTTTGCCTTGCAAAGTTCAGTGGTCACCTTCCTATGGGTCTTGCATGTCCAGTTGATACAACATTTTGTCAAGCAGTCCGGGCAAGAACAGTTTCTTGCTCAAATGGCTATTTGGGCCAAGAAGAAGATAAACCCCATATAGAGTGTCTTCAACACCCATCTTTCTCTTTGAAGTAAATCAGTGCTGCCAGGAACAGATAAGTGTCACTGTCCAAAAAGTCTAAGTTTTTAAAACATTTTAAATGCCATATTCTATAGGTCTTTGAAGTGTTTGAAGATTACCTACCTAATTGAATTATATATATATGTATACCTAGAAAACTTAACATGACTATAAGTTTGACTATCATAGAAGATTATTAATCTGTATTTCTTAATTATCCATTACAATTTAAATGAGCTGCACAAACATAATATCTTAAACAAGAGTAGAAATATATATACAGTATAACAAAATTAACTTCAAATTTGTATCAGTAAACTAAAATCTATACCAATGTAAAACATTTTAAACAAGTTGCTGCTCTTTAAAAGTAGGTTCATTAATCTACCCTTTTATTCTATCATACCTATACTATATTTCCATATCATATCCCCCTTTCTTCTTTTAGAAAGATATTGACTATGACCAATAACAATTTGTAACCAACAACCTAAACAAAGACAAACGTCCATAATCCACCTTTTTGGGAATGTGGGTGTAGTGTTCTAGGCTACTTCCTGCTGATAAAGGGTGCTGTATTCCTAAGGGGACACAAAGAAAATTTTAGGATTATGATGAAGTCCTGACTGGATTGGTCTGTGAGGCTGTATTCTCTGAGCCTTGAAGTTGTTTTTGGATGTTGGATCATCTGGAGACCTCTCAGGGGGTCTGTCTTGATCAAACTAAATGAGCCTGGAAGCAATCCACAGGTTCTCATCTTCTGTGGAAACAGAAGAAGAACCTCTTTTCCAAAGCAATGTATCCTTAGACATACATTTTGAAATCAAGATATCTTTAAAATATACATATTGATTTAACTCAGCAGCTTTTACGATCAAATGTTTCTCTGTAGTTAAAAATCCCAAAGACATAATCCAGACTCTCTGTGTAATATCTATCTTTATGTGGCTTATTTTTTATATTACCTTTATTGTCTCTTTATTTTTTAAAACTTTCTATTTCTTGATATAACTGTCTATATTATTTTTCCTCTCTCTTCAAAACCTACATATATTTGTATATATTGTAAACAATTTAGAGGTTTATTTTTATCTGAATCTGTTTTATTGTCAATCTATTTCTTTAAACTGTAGTGGCTGGTACTGAACCAGCAGCCTTGGCTGCTGACTCCACCCATCTCAGCTTGTCAACATGGTGGAGGTAACTCACTGCCAGCTCTGGGAGCCATGCTGTCCACTGACTCTGGGAGGCAGTGGGTCTATGCTTCCATCCAGCAGTGTATAGCCCAGAAACCTTTTCTTTCTTTTCTTTTTCTCTTTTTTCTTTTTCTTTTTTGTCTGTACTAGCAAAAGCTATATTCACCATGCAGCATACTGCGCAGCTTGCAGACACCACTGTGTACCACAGCAGGAATCTGCCATGTTGCAGGTTAAGCCTGCACTCCACAAACCCGCCATATACTCAGCTCAAGCCCACAGGCTGCAGCTGGCCTGAGAGAGACAACTAGGAAGCTGTTTTTAGCTCCATTTTAGAATCTTTTTTTTTTTTTTTAAAAGCTTTCTCAGGTTTTAGATAGAAACTCTTGCCCCACATTGGGTGCCATTTGTAGCTGGAAGTTTTCCTGTGTCATGGCCTGCCGATGGTTGAAACAAATCTCTCCCACTCGTGTCTCCCAAGTAAACACACAGAGGCTTATATTAATTAAAACCGCTCGGCCAATAGCTCAGGCTTACTGCTGACAAGCTCTTACACTTAAACTCAGCCCATTTCTGTTAATACATATGTCACCATGTGTTCCGTGATTTTACCTGTGTGCCACTACATGCTGCTCCCTGGATGGTGGGCTGGCGTTTCCTGACTCAACCTTCCTCTTCCCAGAATTCTCCTCTCTGCTTATCCTGCCTATACTTCCTGCCTGGCTACTGGCCAATCAGCATTTTATTTATCAACAAATCAGAGCAACACATATTCACAGCATACAGAACATCCCACAGCAAGATGGCATGATTCATAGTCATTTGTATATATAGGTAAGTGATTATTAGCCTTTCTGGAATAGGAAGAGTCTACTAGTTATATATGTGCCACTGTGATAAAAATGACTGCCTGTGACAGCATATAAGATGGCTGACGTGCTGCCAGCAGAGACTGGAGAAAAGGGGACCCGAGATTGTGGACCACCAACCCTCCCTGTGTCCCCCTCCAGTTCTTCTGCTTAGCGTGCCTCTAGAGGGCCAAGGCAAAAATGCCTACATGTCCCAAGGTCACACTTTATGGCACTCACATGTCATGTCCTCCTCCATATAAATATTTCTTGTAATACTAGTCTTCTTCTTCTATCTGATCTTCATGTTCTGTGTTCTTAGACCAATGGTGATTTCTGTGATGCAGGAAAGGAGTGAGGTAAATTCACAGGAAATTATACAGAGATGATCACTCAGGCTGAGGTTAAGGCAGTTATATATTTCATGGAAAAGAACCTGCAGCCTGGAGAAGCTTTTTGGGCTTGGATAAACTGTACTGAATGTGTGGACAACTATAGCACATGGTATGATGTGTATCAACACCCTGGACTCAAATTGGCCATGATGAATAATCCAGTTTCTGAGGATATTCCAAGGACATTGTGTAAAGCTTGAGACCCTAAGGGGTATTGGCTGAAGACTGTGGCTGGAGTAACATACAGATGGGATGACAGACTAGAAGTGTGGGAACCTAGAATAGGAGAAAATAGTGGCCTCCACCAAGAAAGGGAGATGGGAACTTCAATTTAATACTTTTTATTCCTCCTGAAGGAGTGTAGAGATAATGTGACAATTGATGGAGTGATTGCTACAAGCTTTACTGGGTTCCTAGATTAAAGGAACTACCAAGAAAGGTGAGCTTCCTTTCATAGAAGCTCTATAAATTAAATTAGGTCTTCCTTGGAATTGTTGGATATAGAAGGACAGAAGTTGCTGACTTACAGGGACAGATTTCTTGTCTGAGGTCATTGTGGCCCACCAGTCATGGGGCTTGGTGTTTGCAGAGGGCTGAGGAGGAATTTAGGCGGCTGCAGGGGTCTTGAGGTTGGAGTGGACTGTGTGAGAAGGAAATGACTGTCTGGTACATTGACCACTGTTCTTATTTTTGCCTTTTTTGCAAAATCGCATGTTGCTAGCTTTTGGGTCAAGTGCTCAAAAGATTGTGTAATCATTAATAATAAAAATAGATTATACTTGCTTTGGTGTTAAGTCTGGGATAGTTCCTGTGTTTAGTAAAAGATGATGAAGAATATATTGGTGATTTTCTGAGAATAACCTTTGGAATCATGAGAACATGTGATTTTGTATTGGGTGATTTCCCCTTTTCTTTCTGTTTCCCCTTGCTTATGATAATAAAAGACTGAGGTCACCAGGGCAAAAGCAGAAGCTAAAGAAGCTGTAACAAAAGCTAAGAGAAGCTAAGAGAAACTAAGAGAACCTAAGAGAAGCTAGGGAAGCAAAAGAAACTTAGCAACTACAAAAGTCCAAAGTGACCTGTCAGCTTGCACAAACGTTGTCTCTGAGTTGTTATTGCACTTCCAGGTATCCCATCCTTCAGACCCCCGAAACTGCTGAGGCTGGTCCCCAGCAAATGACGGAAACAACTTGAGGAAGAAAAGGTTTGTTTTGGTTGTGGCTTGGCAAAGATTCAGCCATCAAGGCTGGAGGGACATGGCAGCCAACCTCAGTCCATGTCAGTTAGAGAAGAGCACTATTCACACAGCGGTGGGCTAGAAAGGTCAAGAGGGAGGAGAGAGGAGGAGAGAGGAGGAAGAGGAGGATGCAGAAGAAGAGGAAGCCGTGGGCCAGAAAGGTCAAGAGGGAGGAGAGAGGGAGGAGAGAGGAGGAAGAGGAGGAGGCAGAAGAAGAGGAAGAGGAAAAGGAAGAAACAAAGGGAATTGTAGACAACTCAGCAATATGCATGTAATACAGCAAAAGTAGTACTGAGGAAAAATTATACCCATCAGTACCTATAAAAAAGTGAAAGATCACAGATAAACAACCAATTAGTGACCCAAGAAAATGTACTACACAAAAAACCAAACCCAAAAGTAGTAGAAGGAAAACCTAATAAAGATGAAAAAGTAGATGAAATGGACTCCCTCAACCAAGAAAAGAAATGAATAGGCAATTGTTTATGTAGCCATAAAATGGATCCCAGTTGTAATAAAAGAAAAACAATGCTAAGATACATGTAGTAAGTGGATAAAATTCCAAACATTATGCACAGTTGAAGAATCTAACCAAAGTTTACAGACTACACACAAAGAAGCTTTGGTAGAGAGAAGTGTGTGGCGCTCACACCAAGTACCCCACACCTGGGGAGCTGTCTGTCAGGACTCAGTGGAGTGGCCTGCCTCATAGCGAGAGTGATTACGTGCAGAGGGTTGAATCAGCAAGGAACTGTGTTGAAGAGCCTGGTTTCTTCTATTTGGAGAAGTAACGGATAAACAAGGAAAAGGAGAAGACCTGAATGAAATCTACAAATTGAATTGGAATGAAGGTATCACTGAGAACTTATGTACTTACCATGTAGAGATGAGTGAGTTAGAAAGAGGTGAAGAATGTCTGTGTGGGGATGTTACATACTAATGTGTTCATGCACTCTTAGGTCAAGCTTTCTTTTCCATCCCCCCACCCCCAAGGAATCCAGAGCACTGTGGAGAAATGGCTGTTCCAGACACATCTTGTGCTGAATTTATGGAAGGGTTTCTAGATACAAGAGGACAAGACCAAAGGATGTAGTGGCAGCTCTAAGAGACTCATGTGGGTGCAACGTGGGGAAATCTCAGCATCAAAATAATGACTGACTGAACTTTCAACTAATAGGATGGAGAGGGAATGTGCGAGTCTATACTGCTTTAAAGTTTTGAACATGAAAGTGGACATTTGGTGGAGTACCAACTAATCAACATAGAAGAATAACGAGATTGGAAAGGGGGCATTTCAAAACCATGGTCTCGTGGATGCAGCTACGCATCGAGGAGAGGCAGGAAGCATACAAAAGAGGTCAACGCATATCCAAGGCTATCTAAAGGATTCCTCTCGGTTAAGTCAAACATGACCTTAGATGCTATCTTAGGAAATTTATATGTAAAATAATTTTTTGTTCTCATTGAACTAAGTAGTGAGCAGATGTGGTGGCGTATCCCTGTAATCCCGGCATTTAGGAGGCTGAGGCCATCCCGAGCTACACAGCCAGACCCTGTCTCAAAAGTAAATACCAAACTATGGCAATTAAATGGTTTTGAGAAACTCTCTGGATAGCTCACAAAAAGAAAATAAATCCCCACTGAGCACAACATGTAGTTTTCATTCAATGAAGCACTTTAGTTCCAGGCCATTCCTTTAGTGTCTGAAAAAGTAGAGAATCCCGTCCCTAGAGGGAAGTTCCTTCTCGAGCTAATCAGTGAGGAGAGAGACATCGTTTGGCAGATCCCCTGCCCGTGTCCCATTGGGTCAAGTGCTGACTTTGCCGCTATAAACAGAAGACTTAGGCAATGTACGGTTGAGATTTCTTCTGCTGACCAAAAGGAACAGCAGTCTTTACAGACAAAGTATTTTTACCCAGGTTTGCAAGACTGATAGGAAAAAATAATCTCTAAAAATAACAGTAGATTCCCTAAACTGTAAATGACATGGCGCCAATGCCACACATTCCAGGTCTGAGGGATACTCCCTCCTCACTGTCCACATAACTGTGTTTGGGGATCTCAGAACTTCTGCATAGCACGTGAAACTAAAGAACTTTACTCAGTTTGCCAAAATGAGTATACAGCTAAACAGAGGAGGAAGGGGCCACCGTCTCTGTGCAGTTTAAATTCATTCTGCTCACATTCAAGGCTACTTGGACATCAAGCAAACCCATCTGTTCCCAATGCTTAAGTTGGTGGTAAGTAAATACATTTATTCAAACGGCTAAAATTCACATTAGGATTTGAGCATTAGGGGACATCTGTCATCTTGGTGGGGACCATGGCCTTCACAGCAGGTCAGCTGTCTCTTATGTTTGCATCTCAAGCAGATCTGGACTCTCAGGAAAGCAAGCTAAGCTAGAGGAACATAGAAACCCAAGCTTCTGCCTTCATGGCTCATCTCTTCAAAGAGAAAATTTTATGTGAAACCTTTCCTTATTAGCTATTCTGGAGGAAAGTACCTATTATTTATGCTTACAATTCAGCAAAATAAGGGTAGTATGGTAAAGAGCCTCTCATCAGGGTATAGGTAATTGGAGGAATCATCAGTAAATAATTTTCCATGGCGAGGAAAATGTCAACTCAACCCCAACACAGAAATTAAAACTGATATTCAAAATGCTTAATTCACTCGCTCAATCGTGCAGGTGGCAGACCTCGAACTGACTCTTGTTACCTTTCTTATCCCAATGTTCTTCACACCATAAAGCTTAAAGAGCTGTTATCAAAATTTCTCTCATCTTTGTGAGGTTTCAGGCTCAGATATGGGGCCAGGAAACTCAAGAGGGAGATGAGAGTAGAAGACCAGCAGCCCACACGCAGGCTAAAAGGCAAACACATAAACAAATAGAGCAGTGACACTATTCATCAAGGAAGCAGCCTCATCTTTGCTTTAAAATACTCTCAGATGACTGCAGATAAAACTTGTAAAGACCCCTCAGCAGCTTCCCCAAACTCTCAGTAACCAATGTCAGCTTTAACCTGACACTGCTGTGCTCTCGCATGATTCAACTGTTTTGGGTTTTTGCTCTTTGTTTTTTGTTTTTTTGCTGGTGTGTTATTCTAAAGGAGAATGCTATCACCGTAAGGTGCTGCAATGCAGGCTTGCTTTAAAGGAGAGAAACCTATTCGGTGGCCTCAGAGACACCAGCAATAACTGCAAGCAAGTGGAGTAGACATTAAGAGACAAAAATAGGAGCATGGCCCATGTAGTTTTACTAATGTAGCCAAGGGTACCCTAACCTTTGATTTTATGTTCTTTTTCATTAATAAATACTGTTTTCTAAGGCAAATGCTATGTCTGAGTCCAACTCACTTAAAATACAGGATGTTAGCAATACTATCTAGAGATATGCTTTTAGGAGTTCATAAATATTTGAGGGGTCTCACTTGCTGGAAGATGGACACATTCAGAAAGCTGAATAAGGTACAGTGTGAGAACCAGAGCACTGAATTCTTCCGTTCCCTTCCTGGCTTTCCTGACTGTTTCTCTGTTGTTACAACAGTTCCTCCTAGAGTGATAAATTCTTTTTGCTCTTCTTGTGCTGTGACTATGGAGCATGAAAGGATGTCACATACCACAGCTGCACTAATATATTATATTGTTCATTAAGAAATTATAAATCATGACTCTCAGGGTGAGGGGTGCATTGATTAGAAATGAGTCGACTAATTTTCTTTCCTTTATCGATAATGAGGCTTCCTGGAGAAATAGTCTTTTGCTGAGTTCTCAGAAGAAACATTAGTATCAAGGTCCTAGTCAATTGGGTCATTGGTCATGTTGGAGGAGAAAATGCAATGTCCTCGATGGTGAAATGCCTCTTTTGCAATAATACAGAGATCATTTTACTCCTTAGCATTAGTTAGGGAGACTTTACAACTTATCCAGTGAGGACCCAGTTTGGAAAGGAAGTAACTCAATCAGCTACCATGCCAGGACAACAAGTCCTTGGCGAACTGAGACATACAGTCACTGTAACTATATGGACTTGTTGCAGGGGGCGGGGGGGGGGGGGGAGTGATACACTCTTGTAATACTAAGACATGTAAACTGTCTAGTATGTTAGAGACCTGTACCCAGCATGTGGGAGGGTTCAGCAGGAGGATAATGCCAACATCAGCTATGTATCAAGATTGAGGCTAGCCTCAGCTACATAAGACCCTGCCTGAAAAGAAACAACAACAACAAAAATGAAATTGTGAAGTATGTGAAATGTATCTTTACTAATATTATTTAGTAATATTAGGTAGTTCTTTCTACCCTGTGCCCACAATTTCTGGCAATGTATGTTTTTGACTAAAAGGATAAAAATGTGTTTCTTCAATCCATGCTTTAAATGTCCTTGTAGATTCATACTAAATTTTAAGAAAGTACCAAGTTAAAGAAATTTAATTTCTTATGAAGATTCGAGTCTGATGACTATTGAAGTCTTCACTAAAGTTACTCTAGACTGGAAATAGAAACCCAAATAATCTGGGGAGTAAAGCAATTAAAATATTGTAAGAGAAACACGTGCTCATTTTAAAACAGAACAGACAGCTGCTGGCAAATTAGCAGGCCAAGACTGGTTTGCTTTCCTCTCTGCCTCAGTTTCCCAGGGACAAGAGTCTCTTCCGTATTCCTCACGGTAATTTTAAACTTGCATAGTAACATTTAGATACTGAATGCTGTATGTTCTTTAAATGGAAGGAATCATGCTATACAACTGTATAGTAACGTAATTTCACTTAAAAGGCCATTGGAGAGAGGGAATCTAGCTGCGTTCTGCTCAGTGCTGGCCTGCTGTGCTTGCAGGCCAGGGTTCTGTCCCAGCCCTGCTCAAGAGAGAGTGACAGTGTGCACCTCTTAACTGCACTCTAGAGATGGGAGCAAGCGGGAGTCCCAGGTGAGCCTGGGCTACCAGGAAGTTTCATGCAAGTTCGGCCACCTGATACCTCATCTAAAAGAAAAACTTAAAACTTAATGTCTCTCTATATGACCGTATATCTCAGGTTTCTTAGGGGAGAGCAAGGGGATGCTTCTTGAGGGAGCACATGTTCTGGGATGAGTAGAAAAAAAAATCAGCACCCTTTGCTAAAATTTTGATGAACAGGATCAGAGCTGAGAAGCATAATTTCTAATGGTGATTAAGTCAGAAAGTAATTTAGATTATCACGGAGAATGGTTTGGGATGCATACATTCGTTAACTGTCAGATTGTCTCATAAGTACTGTCAGAATGTAGAGCTATGAACAGTTTCTCAAAGTATCCCAGCACCTGTGCTCCTGTGGTCCAGCACCAGTGCTCCTGGGGACCAGGCATTGCCAAACAGTTTACACAGAAGATAACCTCTGTACTCGAATATGTTGCCTAGGCCCCTGGGATTGAAGCTGACAGTTAGAGTTATAACATAACCATCTGCACCACTGACCCATTTGGAAATGAACACTGTAGAAGCTCCAAGGGAATCTTTTGGGCATTTCTGTCCTTGTATCACTGTGGCTGCATTGAGCACACTGCTGTGTGCCCAACCAGAGTCAGGCTGAGTGGGGTGAATTGTGATTCTCAACAGGCCAGATATGCATTTGTATTTCTGTCTTACAAATGAGGAACTTGAAGATCAGAGCATAAGATGCATTCTCAAGGCAATAAAACTAGTTACAGTGGGGGTTGGGGTGGATGAACCAGGCCTGCCAGCCTCATTATCACACCATCAAACAATCCTGTGTAGACTCTGTGACATGAGCCTAAGAGGACAAGTCTCCTGACATTGTGTCTGAAAACTCTGGATAGATGTCATATGTTCGGACCTACTTGAGGGAAGGTCAGGAATAGTCAGGAAACAAGGTTTAAATAGTTGTAACAAATGCCCACAACCAGACACTCTCACTGAATTCTGGGGGAGATTTAAGTGAATTCAAATAATAGGAACAATATCTATATGCCCCAACAGCAGGAATCTGGGTAGAAAGTCCTCAGAAGACCCATCCATGGAAGAGCAAACCCCAAAGGAGAAGCTCTGTGGCTGTAGAAACTCATACAGTGCTGTGACTTGAAATCACTTTGTTAAAAACTGTTGCATGATGCTTAATCTTTTGTCGGTATATTTTCCAAACCTAACAGGATCAGCTTATAAATGCATGAAATACTCTGGCATAGTCAGTTCATAACTGATTGATGAAGCCAATAATCATGTCCACCAGCTTACTATCCCCTTGTGTTCCAGGGACCCCGAGGCTGTACCATTTAACATGAGTCTGGTGAATGAGAGCATCTCAGAGGAATTCATTCTCTTGGGGTTTTCAGATCGGCCATGGCTGGAGCTGCCACTCTTTGTGGTGTTTCTAGTGTCCTATATCCTGACCATCTTTGGGAATATGATGATCATTCTCGTGTCCCGCCTGGATGCCAAGCTCCACACCCCCATGTACTTTTTCCTCACTAACCTGTCCCTGCTGGACCTGTGCTACACCACAAGCACAGTCCCACAGATGCTCATCAACATATGCAGCACCCGGAAGGTCATCAGCTATGGTGGTTGCGTGGCCCAGCTTTTCATTTTCCTGGCCTTGGGTTCCACCGAATGTCTTCTCTTGGGCGTCATGTCCTTTGACAGGTTTGTAGCAATCTGTCAACCTCTCCATTACTCAGTCATCATGCACCACAGGCGCTGCCTCCAGTTGGCAGCTGCATGTTGGATCAGTGGCTTCAGCAACTCAGTATTGCAGTCTACGTGGACTCTTCAGATGCCACGGTGTGGTCACAAGGAAGTGGATCACTTCTTCTGTGAAGTTCCTGCCTTGCTCAAGTTGTCCTGTGTGGATACAACGGCAAATGAAGCAGAGCTGTTCTTTATCAGTGTGCTCTTCCTTTTAATACCTGTGACTCTCATCCTTATCTCATATGCTTTTATTGTCAAAGCAGTGTTGAGAATAAGGTCAGCTGAAGGTCGGCGAAAGGCATTTGGGACATGTGGCTCCCACCTAATTGTGGTGGTACTCTTTTATGGTACTGCCATCTACATGTATCTGCAGCCTCCTTCCCCTGCCTCCAAGGACCGGGGGAAAATGGTGTCCCTCTTTTATGGGATCATCACACCCATGCTGAACCCCCTCATCTACACCCTTAGGAACAAAGAGGTAAAGGGAGCATTTAAGAGGTTGATAGCAAGGCTCTTTGTGATTAAAAAATAAGGGTTGCCCAAATAACAGTTCTATTAGTATAAATTTTACAGCTGATAAATTATATTGTTTTGTTCCCTATGGAAATATTATGATGATCCTCCTCAAATAAAATCTTGCTGAGAGAGAACTACATCAGTGTTCTGCTGCCTAGATATATTTAGTTCAGGAGCCATTAGAAGTGACCTTTTATGATCCTCCCAAACAGCTAACCCCACAAGCTCCATATTTTCAGGCTTTATACTAATTGTGTGCTTGGTAAGGATTCTCAGACTTCTCAAGGCCTAAAGTAAAAACCTGAGAATGGTTTCTACAAAAGCAAGGCATTTCATACACATGCAGATACACCGTCTTGCACATAAACATACTCCCACACTCTTAAATGTGTAGATGCTCTAACAGAAATATGTAATGTGGCCATAGACTCATCTTTTTGAGGCTTGGGTGAAAATTCAGCATTGTCTCTACACCAACACAATAAAAAATTCACAGTGAATCCTCCACCCAAAGTTTATTAAAATATTTGATTATTTTATTTTATAGTTTCTACCTCTATTAAACTGAAGTCACATCCTGTTTTATCTATCAAAAAAGAAATAATAATAAAGCAATATTTTAACCTTTAATCAAACTGCCTTTTGACATTCTAAAATATTTCTCATATATATCTATATATCTATATCTATATCATCTTTCCTCATTAACTCTTAAAGGATCAATAGTTTAAACCATTTTTTATAAAACAGCCTTACAATGATGCCCACTCATGTTCACTGTACTTTTATTATGCAAGAAGGAAGTTTGTTTTCTTACTGTTACTTGCCTTGAGTGAACAGACTATAATTTATACTTCTTCCACATTTTCAGAACTCAATAGTGCTGAACAAAATTGTTATACACTAAAAGTCCTAACTGATTGTTTATTATATATTACACTAATTAATCTCTTCAATTCTTTTTCACCAAACTGATCTTAAAAACAGAGAATGCAGTTACCAATAAAAAAAAAAAATGCATAGAAGACTCATACTGAGTCGAAGCACCTTCAGGGTTTCTAACACAGCAGATCGGAGGCGAGACGAAGAACTTGTCTTTCTACAAATCCCCAGAAAGTGTTGATGTTCCCTGGCAGGGAACAGGCTGTAAGAACTGCTCTACTAACAGTTAATGAAAACAGCGACTACACTGGGCCCCATCCTTTATTTCCATCAATGGGAATTAAAGAGAAAAATGGGAAAGAACACTAAAAGTGTATTTTGAAAACCAGAGAGCATTTTCTAAGGGAAATACACACTTATCTTAAAGTCCAAGTAAAGGAAAGACCACATTTCCAGAGACAACTTTTTATGTCATTTCAAAGTCAGTGTCCTCTAGAGATCTGTGAGAAGCTGGCTGTGGCCGCTCTCAAAGGCAGGATGCTAAGGAGAGAGCCGTTGAACCGTACGCTCCATCCGGGCCCTCTGAGATAGTCCTGATAGTTTCTCAGATATCATCTGGATGCAGCCTGCAGAGTTAGGGTGAGGTCAGCTGTTTACTGTCATCTTGACTAAAGCCAGAGGGGCGCTGGAGGAACTAGCAGAAGGAAGGAAATTGAGCTATTTTATGTTCTTAAAATTGAGTAATTTAATTGATTCAGCACACTGAGTACTGGTGAATTTTAAAGGATTTTATAGCTAAATGCTACAAATATTTTCCTATTTGTTGATGTATATGTGTACATATGATACACGTTTCTTGATCGCCCCAGGTAATTCTCATTATACTTTTGTACAATGTGGATCAACAGTGACTAAGGAGACAAAATAATTCTATGTGCTCCTATCTGTGTTAAAAACCTCTCATAAATAGTGATTAATAAAATGCTGCTATCTTGGAAAGAATTCACGATTGCTACATGATTTAAATGTTTTACTCTACTAATTGACACTTATCAATAGCCTGTCTGGATTTTAAAAAATGACAGGATTGATAACTTTAAAAAGATGGTAGAATAAGAGAAAATAATTCTAAAGGTATAAGAAATATGATTTAAAGTAAAAAAACAAATAAATGGGTGATATTTAATATGAATCAGCATAGTTATGTCAAGTTCAGTTTCTACACTAAAAGGTACAGAAATATGATGACTACATAGTCCATAAAATCCTCACCTGGGAGAACATACTGATAAACTATTGGTTGTAGCTCTGAGATTTGCATTTAAGTTGGCATATTATGTAACTAGAATGCCTTCATAGAATAGAGAGTGAGGAACTGTGCCATCAGAATACCAAACTTCTTGAAGACTTTTTAAGGCATGGGTTTGTTCAGCACGGAGTAGGACGTGCTTTGTCCTGATATCATTGACACCAGCATTGGGAGGGTGCTCATGAAATACAGTTTCTTTCACAGAGAGCAGAATCCCTGCCACTGGGTAAAAAACAAGAAGTTAATTTTAGTACAATGGAAGAAAGGACTCATAAAGACATTGACACTGTACCATGCTAATTGAGTGGACCATTTCTGACAATCTTGGAAAATAGATATTTATGACACAAGGTTGAAACAAAAAATCTCCTCAATGCTTTTCTATTTTGTTCTGCTTCAGGAGTTCTCCAGAGTGAAATCAGATTTGATACGGTGATTCCTCTAAGTGACCAAAGGAAAGAAAGCAGACAAAGAAAAACGATAGATAGGACAATGGCAAGTCTTGTGTAGACGTTGACCTGGTGGTTGTGTCTTCTAAGGACAGAACTGCTTATTTTGATTGTGCTCATGGATGTCACACTGGAATGATAGGAACGGGTCAGTGTCGCTGAGATCTCCAAATACTGTCGAGAAGCTGGACTGCACAGCTTGTGAAGACCCTTCCAACCCAAGAGGTTCAAGTCCTGGCAGCTATAAGAAGAGTTTGGTTAGATATGAAAAAGATTTCCAAAGTTCTGAGTGTTATGTACCTGAAACTAAGGATCAGGCTGGCCATTTTCCTGAGGCGAGTGGCGAGGAAGGAGCCAAAGTGGCCGACTTGGGAAGGGCTGTCCCATGCATGCTGCAGCTCCTGGAGGCTGTGACTTGTCAGGTTGCTTGCTCACAGCCAGACGCTCTCACCTTGGCTCCTTTCACATTTCTTTCTCTACTTCATGAACCTCAGTCCAATCTCTCTCTCAACCTGTCTCCTAAATATTCATGATGGTATTTGGGAGTCACCTAAATAATCTAGAGTAAATACGTCCTCTGAAGATTCTCTATCACACCTTTTGCTAATTAAGGTAACACAAGCTCTGAGGAGTGCCTGTGGACCTACCTCGTTGCCAAAGTAAGATCATCACTAAAGAGCTGAGCCATCTATACTGTTCTGGACCAGACAGCCCCTCATCTCCTAAAGAAGGAAGAATAAAGCTGTTTCCTAGAGTCTTGATCACATTGGCAAGAATCCACTTAATCCTTACATCATCACTATCTTACTATCATGAGAAAATTTTAGACTCCACACGTTTTCCTGTTTGAAGCAGTAGAAGAAAGACGGCATCACTTACCAGGATATACATTGAATTAAACATTGGACAAAAGTTGGCAGGAAAATAAGTAAAAATTTCCATCTCTTGGCTGTTGTGAATAGAGCTGCAGTGAACATGGGAGTGCACATGTCTCTGAAATACCAACTTCATTTCCTAGATGGCTGGGCAGTAGTGAGATTTCTGCATCATATGGCATTTCTAGTTCTTTGAGGAACTTTTAAACTGTTTTCTATGATGGTTATGCTAACTTAAATTGTTTTCTGTGGTAGGTAGCTAATTTATATCGGCACCAACAGTACTTAAATGTTCTGTTTTTTTCTACATCATCACTAGTATTATAAAGTCCATTATTCCTGGGTGAAGTGACAGATAGATCATCATTGTGGTTTTGATTTGCATTTCCCTGATGAAGTAAGGCTCAGTATTTTTAGAGAAACCCACTGGTCATCTTTATGCCACCCTCTCTGAAATGTCTGCTTAGATCTATCGGCACTTTTTCTATCGTTTAAAGCCTTGCTATAGCCTGAATTCCTCATATATTCTGAATAGAGACACACATACAATTTGCAGCTCTCTTCTCCCATTTTTTTTAGCTCAATTGTTTCTTCTTGTGCAGAAGCATCTGAGCTTGATATGGTCCCATATGCTTACTTTTGATTTTATCTCTAGTGCATTTAAGGGCTTGTCCAAAAAGCCTTCAACATTCTAATGTTGTCAAATGTTTCCTCTATTTTTTTTTCATACAAAGACCAGCCTATCTTGAAAGTGTGTTTTTGCAATTTTGTTGAAAATCAATTGGCATAGATGTACAGGATTAATTCCAGTCTTTCTATTCTGCTATTGTTCTGTTTGCTTTTATGTCAGAACTTTTCTGTTTTGATGGCTTCAGCTTGATAGTGTATTTTTAAACCAAGAAATGTGATTATAATTGCTTTATTTTGTCCAAGACTTCTTTTTGTGTGTGTGTAATATATGGGTGTGTATATGTTCATGAGCATATAAACATACATTCGAAGGGCCATTGAACGTATCAAATGCCTTCTGCTTCTATTGAGTTGAAAGTGAGATTTTTGTCCTTACTGTGTGGTGTAGCATGCTTGTTATTTGTTGGAGTTTCCTTTCACCCCACTTAGTCATGGTGAATAACCTTTTAAACGTATTGTTGGGTTTGGCTTGTGAGTGTTTCCTTAAGGATTTATGTAGTCGTGTTCATCAAAGATACCACCCTGCAGTTTTATCGCTGTGTCTCTGTCATCTTTTCTATCAAGGTAATGCTGGCATCACAGCATATACTTGGAATAATTCCTTCCTCAAATTTGTTGGAGTTATCTTAGAAGAGTTGATCTTAGTGACTCTTCAAACTCTTGGCAGGCTCTGCTGTGAAGGCCTCTGGCCTTGGCTTTCTTTTGATGGAACTTCTTCATTGCTATTCATTGTTACTGATCTTTCCAGGTTTTCTACTTTGTCCTGGTTTAATTTTGTCAAGGTGTGTCTGTCCAGGAATTTGTCCATTTTTTCTAGGTTAGTTATCAAATTTGTTGACATATAAATGTTCATAATAATCTCTAATGATTTTATTTCAGCTGTGTTTGTTCCGTTGTCTCGTTTTTTCATCTCCTCTTCTACGAGTCTTCTCTTTTTCTTACTTAGCTAGCTAAGGCTTTGCAAAATTTGTTTATATTATTGAAATAAAATTTTAGTTTTCCTGGGCAGTGATGGCACATACTTTTAGTCCTAGCACTCAGAAGACAGAGGCAGTCCGATCTCCAAGTTCCAGGCCAGCCTGGTCTACACCATGAGTTCTAGGACAACCAGAAGTATACAGAGAAGCCCTGTCTCAAAAACAAAAACAAAAGCAACAAAACGAAACAGTCCCTTAGTTTCACTGACTGTTTAGTGTCCTTTTATTTGCCGTTGTTTAAGATATCTCTGTCTGAACCTCATTATGTCTTCTTTTTGGCTGATTTTGGTTTTAGTTTATTCTTGTTTTCCTAGATTCTTAGAAGGTAATGTGAGTTATTACACACACACACACACACACACACACACACACACACACACACACACACACACACCTTTTTCCCTTCCTTATGTTGTCCTGATGTAGCTGCTTGGGATGTATTTTCCTCTTGAAACTCCGGTTACTGTAGGACATGTTCTGTTATGTTGTGTCTTCTCCTTTCATTTGTTTCAAGTTATTTCTTCTACACAGAATTACTATTTAAAGATCTGTTTTATTTTCATTCATGTGTCTGTCTGTAGGAATGTATGTAGGTGCCTGTGGGGACCAGAAGTGAGCATCTGATCCCCTGGAACTTGGGTTATAGGTGGTTGTGAGCTGTTCAACGTGAACCAAACTTGCAATTATCCTCTGGAGACTAGCAAATGCTTTTGACCATCTCTCTAGCTTCCTCACAGAATTACTTGTTTGGGGGGGAAAATGGAAGAATGGTAGTATTGTGCATCATAGTAGAAACAAGTTCATTAGACAGTGATCATGAGTCTGTTGGTCAGGTGTCCCGCCCTCTAGCAGGGATCCCACCACTTGGGTGATGGAAGCAGAAAGATCGTATGTGAGTCCAATGCCAGCCTGAGCTAGTGAAATTCTGTCTTGAATAAAACAAAACTCTCCTAAAAACTAAAACAAAACAAATGAATCTACAGGTTTAGGATGTATCTTAGTTTGCTTTATATTGTGTGGCCAAAAGCAACTTGGGGAGGAAAGAATTTACTGTCCATCAGGAAGGGAAGTCATGGCAGGCAGAAACCTGGAGTGGGGAACTGAAGCACAGACCACCCAAGGCTGCAGCTGCTGTCCTGTTCCTGGTGCACCACCCAGGGTTACCTGAACAGGAGTGGTACCACCCAGAGTGGACTAGCTCTTCCTACACTAATCATTAACTAAGAAGACACACCACAGTTTTGTCTGCCAGCCAATCTGATGGAGTCATCTCCTCAATTGAGGTTCCTTTTTCTCAGGTGACCCCAGCTTGTGTTAAGTTGGCAAGAAAGCAAAACTAAATACCAAACAAAGCATCAACTAATCGGCACAGGATGCTTGAGTCATATTATTATAGGAGATAATTGCCACAAAACACTTCCTAGGGGTTATTGGATTTCTGTGGAAGTTGATAGGTTTTCATTGGATTTGCATCTTGTGCACCATTTTAGCTCAAAAATATCTAAGGCCTATCACCACATTATTTTTCTTTTAATTTGCTAATTAATTTTATTTTGTGTGTGTGGTACTTAGAATTGCATCTTGGACTTTATGCTTGGTAGGCAAGAACCCTCTCACTGAGCTGTGTGCCCACCCTTGTTACCATTTTCTAAGATAAAGACACAGGAAACGAAGACAAAATGCAGACTTCCAGACGATTTCAACTAAGTTCATGATTTCTGTCTTGACCCACTGAAGGTTCAGGAGGAAGTTGTCTAACGTCAATGCATTGGTACAGCCTCCAACTTTTTCATCCTATTAGTTTCTAGCTTTACCACTGTGGTTGGGTTGGGATATATATATATATATATATATATATATATATATATTCGGTATTACTTTAGTTCTTTTAGAACTGTTGAGACAAAAAGAAGCCATATTTTAAAGACACAAAAAGGCAAATGTTAGATTGTTGGAAAGGAGTGTATGACGTTAGCACCAGTAAAGCAAACACTGATTTGCTTATGTAGTTATTAACAAATAATTTCAGATCGAGGAACATTATCAAGAACTTATCATCACTTACTAATGATGAAAGATTAAGTTCTTCAGAGGGTATGCAAATTTTAAGCACTTGTACACATAATACAACTTCAGGATACAGGAATAAAATCTGGGAAACAAAAGGAAAAGTAATCCTAGCAGCTGAAGACTTTGGCAGACACAGGAGAAGCTCTAGACATTGCTCCTTTGTAGAGAACTGACACTGTCAAGAGGCCTTGGTCAGAAACATAAAGACATTTATATTAGCAACTGCACCTCGTCAGAGAAGCAGGCTCCAGACATCATCCAAGACACTCACCTGTGTGTAGCTCAGGATGCTGTGGTAGCTCCTGCCATCCAGTTACCATAGACAGAATGCCAGTCGTGGGACAGCCAGAACAGTTTACACAACCAGCCTTGCCCATGAGGAGGCACAGGCCGCAGCTTTCTCCTTGAGGGCAGGGATTAGGGGCATCTGTGGGACAAACTGCAGTGGAGGAGGGAGAATTGGAGGCAGGGAAAAGGGAAGTGGTGGACTGTTGTTTGAGTAAAGAAACATGCTCAGAAGACAGTGGTAGAAACAGTGTGCTCCTATGGTGGAGTTTAAGCCATCAGACATAAATACCATCACACTTGTGATGGCTCAAAGCAAGAGTTGTGGTTTTCTTAAGGTTTTAGGCGAAAGTGTGGCAATGAGACCCAACTAAGTAGATGTGTAGTTGTTTTTTTTTTTTTTCTCTTTGCTCTTTGGGGACCCACCACCCAGTTCCCAAATAAATATATGTCTTATTATTACTTATGAATGCCCAGCCTTAGCTTGGCTTGTTTCTAGCCAGCTTTTCTTAACTTAAATTATCCCATCTTGCCGGGCGGTGGTGGCGCACGCCTTTAATCCCAGCACTCGGGAGGCAGAGGCAGGCGGATCTCTGTGAGTTCGAGGCCAGCCTGGGCTACCAAGTGAGTTCCAGGAAAGGCGCAAAGCTACACAAGAGAAACCCTGTCTCGAAAAACCAAAAAAAAAAAAAAAAAAAAAAAAAATTATCCCATCTACCTTTTGCCTCAGGGCTTTTACCTTTCTCTATTCTATGTACCTTTCTTTCCTTACTCCATGGCTGGTTGTGTGGCTGGGTGGCCCCTGGCATCCTCTCTCCTTTTCCTTTTCTTGCTCCTCCATCTTCTCTTTTTCTCCTTCTATTTATTCTCTCTGCCTGGCAGCCCTGCCTATCCTTTCTCCTGCCTTTCAGCTCCTTATTAAACTGAGCAGGTGTTGTAGACAGGCAAATTAACACAGCTTCACAGAGTTAAACAAATGCAATATAAAAGAATGCAACACATCTTTGCATCATTAGAACAAATATTCCACAGCATAAAAGAATGTAACACATCTGTAACAATAATTCCACAACATAGATGAGAAGTGGAGAAAGGTAGAGAAAGATATAAACAACCCATCTTTGGTATTTAAGCATGCTCTTTATTTAGGTTTAAATAGGAAGGATTTGGGCATAGGAAGGATATGCACAGCGACACAGTCTGGTCAGAGTGGACCGACTGATCCCTGGGTCAGTTCTCCAAGGCTCAGGGAAGTTGTCGCTGCTCTCATGACCGTAGGGGAGTGATCTGACTATGGCAACATTTCTAACTCAATTTTCCCTCCCTGCTTTTTCCTGATCTCTCACAGCCCCAGTGCCAAGGCAGGCCATGGAAGCCAGAACCCTCCTTCTCTCAAATAGTCATAAGCCCCAGGAGAATTATTTCAGCCTCCCCCTTCTATTCTGTGTAGCACTGGCTAAGAAGAAATTTCCTGACCTACATGACCTGATAAGACATTCCAGGAGAGGTCTTATCCTAAATGAGTGAGGAACTAACACCGCATGGAGAGGCCAGGAAGAGTCTGGAGACAGGCCATCTAAGGGCTCCCACTCAGCCTATTTATGTTTGTTCACACTGTTCAATGTTCAGTCATATTTCTACTGTCCATTGCTGCCCGTGCTTCATCAAATGCAATCATAAAGCTAGATGCCTCAGCCGGGCGGTGGTGGCGCACGCCTTTAATCCCAGCACTCGGGAGGCAGAGCCAGGCGGATCTCTGTGAGTTCGAGGCCAGCCTGGGCTACCAAGTGAGCTCCAGGAAAGGCGCAAAGCTACACAGAGAAACCCTGTCTCGAAAAACCAAAAAAAAAAAAAAAAAAAAAAAAAAAAAAGCTAGATGCCTCACCCTGGGTCTTTAGATGGTCTGTCTCAAGGTTCCCATATCATGTCAAACTTTGATCAAATATGTTTGCTATGTTTTCTTCTTATTAGCTTCTTTCCTTAATAGAGGTGTTGGTTCTGTGCTTTAAGATGGACAGAAAAGGAATGATCTCCTTTGATGTCATTACACCAAAAAAAGTCAGCTGTGAGGAATTGAAAGGGTAGCACAATCATATCATGTAATTTCTTAGTCAGAGGCTAGCTGGTCTTGTTGCCTAGCTCATGCTAAGGGCCAGCATTTCGTTAGTGAGCATTTTATTATGACAGATGGCAAAGGTAAGCAGTTCAGCTCATCACTTGTTGGTTAAAAAAAAGAAAAGAAAAGAAAAAGCCCCATCTGGGGTGGAGAGATGGCTCAGTGGTAAAGGTACTTGCCACTCAGATGTGAAGGCCTGAGTTCTATCCCAAGACCCTCGAGCAAAAGGAGATTATCAACTTCTGACCTCCACAGGCAGGTGCAAGCATGCAATACAGACGTGCGCATACGCACGCACACAAACGCACTGACTCACACCCACACCCACAATAACAACAAAGTAGAACTTTGGAAAAGAAGAGTGGTCCATGAGTCCTAAGTCCTCTGAGCAGGGTGAGAGGCAAGAGGGCAGATAGAAACACTGCTTCCAGGCCTCCATTTGGGGGTTTCCTTATCCGAGGCCCCAACCTTAGCTCTACTCCTCTCTACCGTAGAGATTTCGTGCAGACCTTACGATCACAGGGTTCTTTTCTTTTCTTTTTCTTTTTTTTTTTTCAGGAGTTCCTTTTTTTCTTTGCAATAGCAGTTTTGCATTGAGGTTTCTCCAGCATGTAGATTTTCTTTTATTTTTAAGTTTAGTTTTTGGACCGCTTAGCTCTGGAAACACGAACAGATCTTCCAGGAAAAGGGTTCTTATTGCCATAGTCTCTCTCTCCTCAGTGTTGCTTCCAAATGGTCTCTCCTTCTTCAGTGTGGTTTTTTCGGTGTGCTTTTTTAATCTAACAGTGTTTTCTGGGAAGAAGCCCTTTATCAGGAATGTCGTGCATATTTTCTGTAAACAATGCCTTTTGCTGAACAGGTTTTACATTTTGATTCAATACTGAATATTCTTTTCCCTCTGTCACTTAATGTGGGGTTTTAAGGCTGCATACATAAAAGAGATTTGGTTTTTTGTTTTGTTATTTTGTTTTGTTCTTCATTTTTTTTCTCTCCGTCTCCCGTCTACTTCTCTTTCACTCATCACCAGACTCCACCCCCAGCTTCTGTCCCATCGTATATTTGGAATCCTGAAAGTTTTTTTTTTTTTTTTTTTTTTGAGAGAATTTCTCCACTTTTTCAATTTCTCCAGAAGTTTCTGTAGAGATGCACAATTACATTTTCACTCCGGAGGTGCCTGAAAGGAGACCCCGGGCAAAACCAGATTTAGTATGTGCTAAGGAAAAACCAGTTATGACCTCGAATAAACGAATGTTTATTCGTTTCGACAATGGAAAAGCTTCTCTTTGGACTTTCTGTTGATTGGATAACAGCAACCACATCTTGAGTTTATTATGCAAAGTCATCTAACACGAGCTCATTTTTATATTTTTGTGGAAGTCACGGTTGTGCCTTTTGAAAGAAGTTATCCCTTGATGAGATCGCTGCACTCGATATTTCTAAAAGACATCCCAGGGCTACTTCAATGCAACCTTGACCAAAGCTTCTAAGGCCCAGGGTCTTTCTTAACATCCGCCAGCTCTCCTGCTGACCTCCCGCGGGCGACCAGCAGGGAGCAGCACTGGATCCCACAAGCCAGGGTGGGTCTCGGGGTTCCTCCGCTACTGTGCTCTGCTCTTCTGCGCCCTCTGGTTGGGTTGGGGAATTCTTTCCCATTTTCTTTCTTTGCAATCTCCTGCTCGTGTTCCTCCCGGTTCCACTCAGATTCCTAAGCGAGTGCTGAGAATTGCATCCCTTGAGGTTTTATTTACGGTCTCCGCAGGTGCCCGCCTCCTTACTGCCTGTCCCCCAACAATACCCGGAGTCCCCGTTACCGTCCGGGTCCAGCAACCTCTCCACCCCTGAAGGGAAACTTATAAGGTCTGCAAGGTGGTGGCAAGTGTCTGGGACGCCCAGTGGTTGCAATAAATCAGGAAGAAGCATTACGAAGTGTTATTCGATAAAAGTATAAAATGAAAGTATAAAATGACCTTCCTGCCTTTTTACAAAGAAATTATATTTTAATACTTTAAAAACTAGGCAATGCACACATTTGTAAGATTATTGAGGCTGTAAGTTCACAAGCATTGGTGGTTCAGTGGTAGAATTCTCGCCTGCCACGCGGGAGGCCCGGGTTCGATTCCCGGCCAATGCATAGAAATCTTTTTCTCTTTAAAAGAACAGCTTGAAAATATAATTTGCCTCAGAGTCAGACTTTTTCCTTCCTTACTTTTTCGATTACTTGTATATGTTAATCATATTTTAATTAAAATCGCTCTTTCAAATAAATAGAACTAATAGGTTAGGGACAAGTTGTTTTCTTAGTGAATTTTATTTATCTGAAGCCATTTGAAATAAAAATTTTCTGAACTGATTTTATTAGATCTGGATCTTTAATTAAGCCGGCCAACCATTTTTTTAAAAGCGCGGTGTTCACGTGATCATATAAAGGCATGAATTCAGAAGGCCGGTAGTGCGATTAGCAGAGTGGCGCAGCGGAAGCGTGCTGGGCCCATAACCCAGAGGTCGATGGATCGAAACCATCCTCTGCTAGTGTGACTTTTCTCTTCGCCACAAAGAAAATCTACAGAACTAAACTTTTTATCAGCTTTCTACCGTTTGCTTATAGAAACTGAAAATAATACCAATTAAAGCGTCATGCTATTAATATTCCTTCAAGCTCAAAAAACGCGGTTTCATATAACTGGGAGATGGTATCTCAGAACGGTGATATTAAACCCAGCGTCCAAAATAACACGTCTATACGCCACCAGATTGCATAATACAAATGCCCAGTTCAGAGGAGCTGCTACTTATAACCCGGATTTAGAGTGTCAGCGAAAGTGACAACGAGTAGCCGTTTGCTCCTGCTCCGTTTTCCTCCTTGCCACTTATTACTGCCACCCGCTCAGTATGGTGTGCTTTCTTTAACCCCTTGGCAGTGTGGGAAGCTCGTTTTCTAGGACCGGGGTTAATCTGTTTCTGCTCTGTAGTTTCCGCTGTACCTTGAGCCCGGCCCGGTGATATCTAGTTCATCGTGCACCAGAATTTAACATTGTTCTTCAAAGATTACAAAAACGTCAAATGGCATTGATCTATTTATTTCACATCATAACACATGGACTATAGGTCTCTTATATTTAAAGGAGGGAGAGAAGGAGGAGGAGGAGAGGGAATTTTGAGGGAGAAAGAGATAGATAGATAGATAGATAGATAGATAGATAGATAGATAGATAGATAGATAGATGAGACTCATAAAATGGAAATATTCTCCAAAACCATTGCAGTTATATTATCCACTCCAGTTCTCAGTTTTCAACCTCACAGATATCTGAACACACACTCAGTTTATCTAAAACAGTTGTAGAGAAATCAAATATGATTTCTGTTCTGGGCCCTATTAAATAAATTTTGTTTGTTCGTGGCTATTGTGATAGGCATTTACAGAACTTGTTTTTTCTTAATTGGTGAATTCAATTTAACTCCTAATTACTTACAAGCATGAACTTGCCTTCTGTATGGAATTTTCTATTAGCAAATATGGTGGTTATTATTGTCAAGGTAATAGGATCTTGAGTCATGGAGGATGGCAGTCCCTGGTCACATCTGCAGGGAGCTATCTAGATTAGATTAATTGAGATTGGAAGACCCACCTTAAACACGGGTAGTTCCATTCCATGAACTGGGGTCCTGGACTGAGTACAAAGGAGAAGTGAGCTGAGCTTCCTGGCTACGTATACCCGTGGACCAGTCCCTCCTCAAGTGTCTACCACAATGACTTCTCTGACTTGACCCCTTAGACCTGTATGCCACAGCCAACCTTTCCTCTCTTAAGTTGCTGTTGGTAGTGGTTGGGTATGTATTTGGTCCTAGCGATGTCGAAAAGTAACTAGTACTGTTACAGAAAGAGCATGTCCTTATAATAAGAAAGCACTCTGCACAGAGACGAAGGGTAACGGCTTGTCTGGCTCTTAGCAAATGGCGTAGAACAGAAGATTTTCCCAACGTCCGTCCACTTTAGGTTTATGCATTCTACAACACTATCATCCTTAAATGACATTTTAAGGTCCAGCCCAGGTTACAATTTGAACAATTTAAAAAGACCGGAGGCTGCAAGTGGGAGATTCACACAGCAAAGATAATGCCGGAACTATTTCTGTAGCACACCAGTATTGTTCTTTTCCACGTAGCTGTCATCCAGGTCCATCTTGCCCACCTTGTAGAATTAGACTTCTCCACAAGGCAGGCCAGAACTCGGTGATTCAGGTTGTGATGCCTGTTAGAGGCATGTTCTTTGGGGGAATGGGCTTAACGGCTGGTCAGTTCTAGTGAACAAACATTTACATCCTAGCACCGTACGTTTTGCTCATCTCTAACAGGCCTGGTTCAGCATACTACTTATTCTGAGAGTCGGTGCCCCTTAGCCAATTCTGCTTTGTGTGATTTTATGTCTCCCAAGCAAATCTATTAACGAATCATTTATAACACGAATCCCATTACTTTGAGTCTCTTCTACTTCAACACAGCAAGTATAAAATCAAGAGAACAGCTGTATGGAGGTACTTTTGATCCAGCATAGGACCTAGAGGCAGAAGAATCAAGAGTTCAGAGCTGTCCTTGGCTACACAGCCAGTTCAAGGACAGCTGGCCTATATGACACCTTGTTTCAACAAACAACACAGAGTCATTTTGAGAGAGCACCTATGGGAAGGTTGCTTTCAAGGGAAGCACATTTTCTTTGTACAACAAATCCCTTTCCCAAGGCTGAAACAACTCTTTTCGCGTTCACATTTGTGAGTGAGGCATTTTTAGAAACAGGCTGTTTCTGATGGAAGAGCCTTTGAGGTCACTTCTAACTCAGACAGAAGGCAGCTGGAGGAGTAGACGCTCCAGAAAATGACACAGAAGGCAGTGCAGTGTGGTGGGCAGTGCTACCGCCTCCCATTCTTCAAATCATTTACACACTTTAGAGCTCTGGACATTGAGTATGGAGATTCCCCAACCTCAGAATTTCCTAGACAGGACTAGAAACTGTGAGGGGCAACAGTCTCCTGGGAGAGAACTGAGTGTCACTGATGAGGTCTGGAGAAGGAGAGGGGGACTGAGACCCACATATCAGCCTCACCTTCTTGCCACAGTCAACATCTGGAAAAAAAAAAAACTGGCATCTTACCAGTTACGGTCTGTCTCTATTGAGTTGTAAGATATCCTGACCATCAAAGGCCGCCGAAGACCCCCATTACTATAGTTAGGTTAGCCCCTGAAAGGGCATAAGATCCCCTGGAATTGTCTTTGTCCACCTCCAAGTCTTTGGCAATTTGCTCTGACAACTCTTATCTCTTTTGTGAAGAATCACTGATACTGTTCCAAGCCAAGTTTCCGGTGTCAGGCCTGGCTGCGTTTATCTCCCGGTAACCAGTGGACTCTCCAGCATGAGGCCTTGGAAGCACCAGCCCTTCTAAATCCTGCACACAGAGGACCTGTGCTGTAGCTGGGCGTCGTGAAATGGACCTGACCCAGCAACTGCTACTTCCCATGAAGAATTTTACAGGGCAGAGTTCAGAGGTTGTGACACAGAAGTAATGACTGAAATGTTGAAGTGTTGCCTCTCGTTGTAGGTGCTCAGGCATAGAGGATGACTTCAGCCAATGGAGTGGCTGGGCAGCATCTGGAGACCTTGTAGAGGGGAAAATACAAATATAATAAGACCTAAGGCTGGTACTGATGGTTTTCTTCCTAAAATACATGCTGCCTTCTGGAATACAAACTGACACCTTTTTTTCTGCTTCAAGTCTTAATTGTTGATTTCCTTAAAGTCAGAAAGAAACAGTTCTCTCTGGTTCTCAAACAAGAGTGGAGATAAAGAAAAAAGGTCATAGGTTCACTAGACAGACATTTTAAAAGCAACTGGAGATCCTTGCCTGGAGAAGAGAAAGAGAGAAAGGGTGAGAAGAGAGATTAAAAAAAAAAAAAAAAAACCTTAGGAAGTTCATTTGCCAAGGGTTCTATACTAGGAATCAGTCCTCCGGCTGATTCTTGTTACCTTTACCCTCATCCCTTTTACTTCTTGTAAGACAGAAGAGAAGGGAAAAACCACTAGAGAAAAGGGAGGGAATTTTAGAGACAAGATTGAGGAAAAACAGGTAGAAGAGAGTGTATCACGAGACACAGAGGTAAGCAGGCGACTGGTATCGGAACTTCCTTTATTTAGTTATCGGCATTGTATACACATATCAAAACATCACATTGTGTTCCAACTAATGTATAAAACTTTTCCTTGCCAGTTAAGAATAAACAAATAAAAACAGAACAAAGGTAATATAAGTAGAAAAGAATGATTTTTTTTTTATATCATGAAATTTGCAGGCAAAATGGATGGAACTAGAAAAAAATTCTGAGTGGGTAATACAGACCCAGAAAGACAAACATGATATGTACTCACTCATAAGTGGTTATTTTAGGTGTAAAATAAAGGACAACCAGGCTATGAGCCACAGCCCCAGAGAGGCTAGGTAACAAGGAGAGCCCAGAGTGATGAATTTCCCTGGGAAGGGGGAATAGAAGAGATCTCCTTTCGTTAAACGGTGTGGGGTGGGGATATGATGGGAACCAGATGGGGTTGGGTGGGTTGGGGGCAAGATGGAGGGAGTACTGGAAGAGAAGTCTTGGTGGGGGAAGTGTACTTGGGGGTTAGGAACAAATCTGGTGCCAGGGAAGATCCCAGAAATCCACAACCAAGACCTCTAGCAATAGGAGAGGGTACCTAAACTGCCCATCTCCTCTAATCAGATTGATTACCCTGTCAGCATAGAGCTGACAAAATAAAAGTCGACCCCAATCTATTCAAATATTCCTATTATCCTGGAAAGGGGGAACTTGGATGGCTAAAGGGTAAATAAAGCTTTAGAGGATGAGTGGGAATATATAACAAGACTAACTTGCTAAGATTAACAGATGTTAACAGCAACTTCATACGAAACTGTGGGTGGCTCTGAAAAGAGCCTTTGGGTTACGGTGAGGTCCGCCGCTCACTTGGAGCTGGTGTACTTGGTGACGGCCTTGGTGCCCTCGGACACGGCGTGCTTGGCCAGCTCCCCGGGCAGCAGCAGGCGCACGGCCGTCTGGATCTCCCGGGACGTGATGGTCGAGCGCTTGTTGTAGTGCGCCAGGCGCGACGCCTCGCCCGCGATGCGCTCGAAGATGTCGTTGACGAACGAGTTCATGATGCCCATGGCCTTGGACGAGATGCCCGTGTCGGGGTGCACCTGCTTCAGCACCTTGTACACGTACACCGAGTAGCTCTCCTTGCGGCTGCGCTTGCGCTTCTTGCCGTCCTTCTTCTGCGCCTTGGTCACGGCCTTCTTGGAGCCCTTCTTCGGGGCGGGAGCGGACTTGGCGGGATCAGGCATGGCAAGAAACAAAAGAAAACACAACAGACAGAAAAGCAACTAAGAGTCAGGACGTAGTGTGCCCTGGCTGCTTTTTAAAGAGACTTGTGGCTATGCTGATCGCTACTAGCAAACGTCACTCACTAACTGCCCAATCAAAGCAAGGATTTTTCAAAACCACGGTGCCATTGGTTTAGGTGAAACTGCTATATGTAACCAATGAAATCGCTCCGTTTTCGCGCCCTGCGTCGACTATAAACAGGGCCAGTGTAGCTTTTTCGTTACTTTCTGAGCAGTTAGTAACAGCCAGTTTTCTACCATGTCTGGACGCGGCAAGCAGGGCGGCAAGGCTCGCGCCAAGGCCAAGACCCGCTCGTCCCGGGCCGGCCTGCAGTTCCCCGTGGGCCGCGTGCACCGGCTGCTCCGCAAGGGCAACTACTCGGAGCGGGTGGGCGCCGGCGCCCCGGTCTACCTGGCGGCCGTGCTGGAGTACCTGACGGCCGAGATCCTGGAGCTGGCTGGCAACGCGGCCCGCGACAACAAGAAGACGCGCATCATCCCGCGCCACCTGCAGCTGGCCATCCGCAACGACGAGGAGCTCAACAAGCTGCTGGGCCGCGTCACCATCGCGCAGGGCGGCGTCCTGCCCAACATCCAGGCGGTGCTGCTGCCCAAGAAGACCGAGAGCCACCACAAGGCCAAGGGGAAATAAGTCATTGGAAACAAGAAACTTCTAGCTAAGCCAAAGGCTCTTTTCAGAGCCACCCACCCTTTCTCCAAAAGAACTGAACACTGACTGGCTTTTAGGTGCATTATGAGATTTGTCCCATGTTGCCCCACCGTTTGCTCAAACCACTGAAACTATGTTGCCTCTACATTGAGTCAAATTGGTTAACTTCTGTGGGTGTGCTAACTAAAGGTTGAATGTTTTATAGATGTTAAGACTGTTACTTTGACCATTTAAATGTTAATTTCAACCCAAGACAACTGCATATATATTGAGAAACTAATAACTATGTACACTCCTCACTTGAACGCTGATTATGAGCATGACTGACAAAAGTCAGCCGCCATTTGCCAACACCAAAACCAGCTAAGGAAGTAAAATCATCATGTGGTATCATAGCTAAGCACGTGTCCATTCCCCCTTTCCACCTCCGCTCTGTGCAAATTAAAATTCACAAATTGCAGGGGCCAATGTGTTAATCATTTAAAGCCGTTTTTAAGTCACTACATAACACATTACCTTTTCATATAATCTGAAACAGAATGCTGTAAAAAATGCTTTAAGACAAAATGACATTGACTTTCCACTACTACGCGGTCGAATTGTCTTTAGGGGAATTCCACACTATCGCTCAAAAAGCAAACCATTCATCAGACTGCAGAAAACAAAAGGACTCAACAGCCAATTGAGTTGTTCTTGCAGCCATTTTGACCAATCAGAATCCGTTCGTCTGTATAAATTTTGGTCGCGGGACCTGTGTGCTCAGACTTCTTGTAAGCTGAAGTTGGAGCAGTAATGGCTCGTACCAAGCAGACGGCTCGCAAGTCCACCGGCGGCAAGGCCCCGCGCAAGCAGCTGGCCACCAAGGCCGCCCGCAAGAGCGCCCCGGCCACCGGCGGCGTGAAGAAGCCGCACCGCTACCGGCCCGGCACCGTGGCGCTGCGCGAGATCCGGCGCTACCAGAAGTCGACCGAGCTGCTGATCCGCAAGCTGCCGTTCCAGCGCCTGGTGCGCGAGATCGCGCAGGACTTCAAGACCGACCTGCGCTTCCAGAGCTCGGCCGTGATGGCGCTGCAGGAGGCCTGCGAGGCCTACCTGGTGGGTCTGTTCGAGGACACCAACCTGTGCGCCATCCACGCCAAGCGGGTCACCATCATGCCCAAGGACATCCAGCTGGCCCGCCGCATCCGCGGGGAGAGGGCTTGAGTTGGTCGCCACAGCTTTTTCAAAGGCTCTTTTCAGAGCCACCCATATCTGCACTGAAAGAACTGTTTTGGCATTTTGGAATTCTCTTGGTTGGGACAACACCAGCTCCCATTCTTACTAGTTTCTTGCTACCCAAGTTTTGGTGAGGCATGTGTACCTTAATAGGTGCCAGGTGGGCGGTTAGTTTTTTTTTTCCTCTTGGCAAACTCGCAAAATACTGTTTAACCTGCTCAGGTATGTGTTGGAGGTCATTAGTGTTGGGTCTAGTGTGCCTAAGCATTTGGTCATAAATTTGTAGCCTAAGTCCTTACAGGACTGTTTTCTAATTGCTTGAGCAGCCGTTGAAGCCATAGACTGACTCCAAAGCCATTTTCATTTTAGGTATGCGTGAAGCTTAAAGCGTTGTCTCCCGTTTTCATGCTAGAAATTAGCAAGTAGAGATAGATGTGCTTTAAAAGTGTTTGGGTGTTTAATCTTTGCACATCTGCACCACTTGTATCTGGTGCTCTCAGGCCAAAATAGGGCGTTGTGTCGCCTGCGACTGGAGTTCTAGAGGGCTGTGAGCGAAGGGGTTAAACTCCCACTCACAACCGAGTTTAGGTTCCAGTTCTCTGAGAAAGGCAAAACAGATGTCTCTTCCACGAAGAGCCTTCCTCTTGGGAGAGGAGAAAACAAGCACAGGACTAGGTCAGGTCAGCCTCACCATCCCTCAAGAACAAATCCAGCAGCCCCTTTCTGAGTCACGTCAGAAGTTGCTCAAACTTGTGCAGATATGTCCGGAAATAAGACTAAATTTCAGGCCATTAAAAGTACACTAATGTAACCCCTGCTTGTTTAACCAATTATAGGTGAGATGACCTGACTTCCTGGAACACCCCTTAGTTGTGCTTACAAGGAGCCTCCATGATCCTCTTGGGGGCGTCGCCATTTTTTACAGGCCAACGACCCCACACATGCTGGAACATTTAAGTACTATTTGAGTCTGGGGTCTCCTTCAGCATCTCCTTGGACCCTTACATGAGCCACCATGTGCAGCTAGAGATCTGAGGTCTTTCTGGAAGAGCTACAGGCCTCTTCATCACTCAGCCATCTCTCCAGGCCCATGAAGGGCATTTGGGTTAGTTTGTGTACTCCTGATAATGTGTTCAGGATCCTCGGATAAATGAGTAAGTGGATGGAGAAACAGGAAGAAAACCGTGTGGAAGATGCGAAAGCCACGATGAGCCAGAGCACCAGAACCAGCTTCCTGTGGCTTATGAAGGCCATCCCTGAGTTTAAGTGTCCATCTGTCTGTCTAACATTCATTTTTCTTTTTAGCAAAGCATTCAGCTTTTCCCGGTCAAGTGGCCTATGTAACAATCCTGTCTCAACTTGTCAGTGGGCTTATTGAACAAAAGCACTTGTGCCAGAGTGAAGAGTTCTGGTCCCTAGCAATCACAGGCCCACCTGTAACTCCACAAAGGAGGCAGAGATAAGTTGGCTAACTTGACTACTGAGCCCCTCCGCTCTGGGTCAGAAGAGGGAACCTCAACTGAAGTATAAGGCAGGAAGTGATCAGGCCACCTGCACTACATGCACACATTACCATACACACCACACACAAACACAAAATAAAAATTTTAAGTTTGATATTATCATTGTGCTTTGTGTTGGCATGAATTCCTAAAGCAAAATAAAGTCCCTCTCCAAGGAGGTGACCTCTGGAAAGGAAGAGGGATATTTTGAGAGGAAGGGCCTGTGGGGCCTAAGGCAGATGGAGAGTTTATCTTTGGATCCAGGCTAAGCTAACCGTTGACTGTACAGTAAGCAGTACATTCTTTCCTTCCACAGAGCAACACGAAGCTCTCTTTCAAACTCTAAGAGGACTCACACAGGCTTTGGTTTTGTTTTTTCAAGTTTGCACTGATCAATACTTGGTATGCATCTCACAATTTTAGCCTTTCAGTTAGAATTACACGAAATGTTTTTTTAGCAGCAGTGATCAGATACATGTACATGAATATTCTGTTTCTGACAATATTCCATATGCTGGCTATCACAGTATGGTCAGGTCATCCTCTAAATAAACTTTATAAATCCTAGCACACCTCATCTCCCATATAAGAACTTGGTTTTGCTTTAGTAATGGCATATAAAAATGAATACTAGGTGACAGATGCCACATTCTTTTGGCATGTCCTAGTAGGTAGACATTAATGTTATTTATTAAGACAAGGATCAGTAAATAGTTGAATTGCTGAGTGATGGATCTAGGACACATTTATTTTTGCTTTTCTTTTTCTTTTTCTTTTTTTTTTTTTGTTTGTTTTTTTGAGACAGGGTTTCCCTGTGTAGCTTTGGAGCCTGTCCTGGAACTCACTCTGTAGACCAGGATGGCCTTGAACTCACAGAGATCAGCCTGGCTCTGCCTCCCAAGTGCTGGGATTAAAGGCGTGCGACACCACGCCCGGCCTTTTCTTTTCTTTCTTTTTTCTTTTTTGTTTTCATACAAGAAATCTTGACATCAGGCCAGGGGTCACATAGAGGGGGTACGTCCCAGACAGACATCAAGACTGGAATTCAGTAGTATATCAGAAATATTTAAAACTAAAGGAGAGGGCTATCTCTTGTAGCTTTTGCTTTATTGTCAACATCAAACTTTCTAATTTGCCTACTTCATATCTACCACGAACCGTGCTTGTGGGCATCCTCTGCAGGGTCCCCGTACGACCCTTTGATAATAGTTCCCCTTAATCTCCAGAGCAGAAGCTACCTTCCATAGGTTTTATTCTTTCAAACCACCATGCTCCCTGTCCCCCAAGACTGTACCCTTCTTCTTCACCCCTCTTAGGTTACTGACTCACTTTTGTGTTTCTCCTCACTAGGTTGTTTCTGTAGCTCAGACACTATACTCGTGGCATCCAAGGGTGAAATGAACTGTCTCTGAAAGAATAATTCGAATTTAAGGAGGTAAAATAAGTTATTGTGCTTGAACTTCCTGAGATAGCATCACTGTTACATAATATAAATATAAATTTCCTTTCCAACATCCAGATTTCCTATATGCTAATATGGGCAACATCAAGGGTAGTTGACCCCACTGTTCTCCAAATGGCCTTTAGCTTTTCAGAAGAAATTAAAATTTTCCTGAACACAGGTTGTCTGCTTGTTAGTACTTTTGGGGTTGGGATGACAACATTCAACATCATTGTTACTACTGCAGTCTCATTTAGGAACCATCCCTGGCCATCGTTGTGTGTGTGTGTGTGTGTGTGTGTGTGTGTGTGTGTGTGTGTGTGTGTGTGTAGGTGGTCAGTATATAAAGTAAACACTTAACTCATTGCTTACAGCAATTTTTTCTTTTTCTTATTTGCGATGGGGGGGGGGGTGTCTCACTGTATAGCCCTGGCTGACCTAGAATTCACAGAGATCTGCCTGTTTCTGCCTCCTGAATACTGGGATTCGAGATGTGAGTCACCCATGCACAGTAATGTTCCTAACAGTAACATAAGACCGTAAGGTACAATGGTTAACTACAAATATTCATAACAGGAAAATAAAGCTAGAAACATTACTTTCTAAATTTGTATTAATCTATAGACCCACCTCAAATAGCAATCCTACTTCGTCAGCCTTTGGCTTCTTCAAACTCAGCAATCCCACTGCCTCAAACAGCATGATGTTACTTACAGGTGTGAGCCACTCCATACCTGGCTTGTGAAATTTCATTTTGGTGTCACAGCAGCACAATCATATACACGGATACTGTATCACTACAGAAAATATAAGTTGTGTTTCCCAAAGGACATGTTAATAGATCTTCATCCAACCTCTCCCTACCTGTAACTCCAGTTCCATTTTATTTCCAGGCTGAGTCATAAACAGAGGCAGAGGTAATCAGGGGTTAAGTCAAAAACAGAGCTAAGCTAATATTGCTTACTTCCTTTAAAAATACATACCTATTCTTAATTACTATTGTACGGGTGGGGTATGCATATGTGAAAGCCAGAGGACAACCTGCAGGGGTTGATTTTCTCCTTCCACGAGGGCTCATGGGATTGAATTCAAGTGTTCAGTGCAACTGTTTAAGGCTTCCTGGCTCTATACTGGGCCATTAGCTGAATTTTACTCGAACAAAAATGAAGACTGCAGAAAACTGTTACTTAGATGTGATGCTCCAGGAATAAAAAGCAGTAAAGAGCAAAACAGTGCCGAGGCCACCTTTGGCAGAGTTCTACCTTGCAGGACCTCGAGACTGGTACGACACAGTACTCCACAGGAAGTCTAATCCGTGTTCAATCTGGCATCGCTTGAGGAGCAAGAGAGCTAATCTGAGTAAGGCACTGGTCAGGTAAGCCTACAATCTCAAAGTGATCACCGGAAACCAGGAAGTCAGGTTGGGCGGGGGCTTCTAGACAATAACTCAATGGAACAAAATGAAAGTAAAGCTCATCTTGAAACTGTTCCAAAAATGAGTTAATCACAAATCAAAGCGTTTTTTTTTTTTTTTTTTTTTTTGAGTAAAGAACGGAGTTCTGAAAAGTCTTTTTTTCTAAGAACTCTTGAAAACTACACTGCTCACTGGGCCTTGTGGTGGCTCTCGGTCTTCTTGGGCAGCAGCACCGCCTGGATGTTGGGCAGGACGCCGCCCTGCGCGATGGTGACGCGGCCCAGCAGCTTGTTGAGCTCCTCGTCGTTGCGGATGGCCAGCTGCAGGTGGCGCGGGATGATGCGCGTCTTCTTGTTGTCGCGGGCCGCGTTGCCAGCCAGCTCCAGGATCTCGGCCGTCAGGTACTCCAGCACGGCCGCCAGGTAGACCGGGGCGCCGGCGCCCACCCGCTCCGAGTAGTTGCCCTTGCGGAGCAGCCGGTGCACGCGGCCCACGGGGAACTGCAGGCCGGCCCGGGACGAGCGGGTCTTGGCCTTGGCGCGAACCTTGCCGCCCTGCTTGCCGCGTCCAGGCATCACATAAAAAAACGATGTGTATGATGTCTTACCTAATACAGTGGAAGAGCAGTTCATTTAGGGGCGCTAAAAAAGAAGACGTGGCATTGGTTAAGACTCTAGTTTCATGTTAACCAATCGAAGCACAGGATTGGAAAATCTGCATTCTGATTGGGTAAAACTAACTTCTAAATGACCAATAATGATGCGTCCAATTTTTCACTCTATTTGCATACAGAAAGCTATATAAGCACAGCGTTCGCCTGCATCCTGTACCTTGACAACCTGCTTTGTTGAGTTGCTTCGCAACAGATACAATGCCGGAGCCAACTAAGTCCGCTCCCGCCCCGAAGAAGGGCTCCAAGAAGGCCGTGACCAAGGCCCAGAAGAAGGACGGCAAGAAGCGCAAGCGCAGCCGCAAGGAGAGCTACTCGGTGTACGTGTACAAGGTGCTGAAGCAGGTGCACCCCGACACGGGCATCTCGTCCAAGGCCATGGGCATCATGAACTCGTTCGTCAACGACATCTTCGAGCGCATCGCGGGCGAGGCGTCGCGCCTGGCGCACTACAACAAGCGCTCGACCATCACGTCCCGGGAGATCCAGACGGCCGTGCGCCTGCTGCTGCCCGGGGAGCTGGCCAAGCACGCCGTGTCCGAGGGCACCAAGGCCGTCACCAAGTACACCAGCTCCAAGTGAGCGCGCAGATAGCACTCTGGTTAAACCAAAGGCTCTTTTCAGAGCCACCCAACAGTTCTTTCGGAAGGGCTTTTACACCACAAACATTCATGGTCCTTTTTTTCTGTTTTAATTACAAGCTTAGAACGCTCCAAAGCTATGCAGACTCTTCAAGTGAGTCTATCCCCGCTAGGAATTAAGTGCCCGTCAGCTGTTCCATTTCTAGCGGTTTTGGTCCCTTCTGTCTTTGGGAAGTCACATTAACAAGTCTCAATTGGAGATTTCATTTAGTTTTCTGAACAGCAGTTCTCAACTGCCTGACTGTTATTTCGCCCTAACCACCTGAATTTGCCTCAAATTTTGCATATTCTTTCCCCAACTTGGGTAGCTGGGATTATAAACGGGTCCAACCAGGTTTGGCTGTACAACCCCCAGTTTTTTCCTATGGGGTTGCCAGGTAATCTTGGGTTGCATATTGATTTTAATATTGTCTTCTGTTGTACCATTGCTTGCTGTGACTTATTTTTAACTATACAAGAATTTATTGGTGTGATGTTGATATTTCAAAATGGAATTTAGAGAAACAACTTCAATGGGTCTTAATGTGATTTCCATTTTTATATTAGTTTTGGGATTCTAGTTGCAGGGTTTTTCTTTGTTTGTTTCTTAATCATAAAATACTAGGCAAGGTTAAAAAAAAAAGTTCATTCAAGTATAATAGGGATTTCAAGAAAATGAAAGTTATTTCGAAGTCCTCTCAGGCGAGTATGTGCAATAGAATGGTGATTAGTCATATAATGTAAGTAATTGAATAGCATCCTAGTTTATGTTGCTGTTGTAAACACCATGACCAAAAGCACCTTGAGAAGGAAAGGCTTTATTTGGCTTACAAGTACTTCCTGATTTAGTCCATCACTGAAGAAAGTCAGGACGGGAACTCAAACAGTAGCAGAGGCAGAAACCAGACTCATACAGATGTTTTTGTCCTACCTCCCAGGACCACCCTACCCAGGGGTTTCCTGTAAGCTTGGCTCGACCACATCACTCATTAATTGAGAAAATGTCCTACAGAATTATCTATAGGTCAATCTGATTAAGGTATTTTTTTAACTGAGGGTCCCTCTTCCATCATATGACTCCAGCTTCTGTCAAATAGATGAAAACTAAAGTAGCACAAACATCAATGAAATATTAGTACACAGATGCTCAGAATGAATTTTAGCTATTGTGTAATAAGATCTTAATATGCCTGTCTAACCATTTTGTTCATTGTCTCTAATCTCTATAGTATCCTGTGGAACAAATTCTATTGTCTTCCTTCTTTTAAAGTTGAGGAAATTAAATGAGAATGGACTGCACTGAAGTTACAACTTGCATCCTGTCTTGTGTGAATGCAAAGACTGAGCTATGAGCTAACTATTCTTCAAAATAATAATACCTCAAATTCTGTACAATTTCAATAAATTTTCTCTCATTGATTTGCTTACTTTTTTTTTTTTTTTTTCCTTTTTAAAGATTGAGAGTTTGCTTTGTAGCCAGACTTGCTTGGAACTCACAACAGTCCTCCTTCCTCGGCCTGCTACATGCTGTAGGCATGGTCACCAAGACCAGATATCATTTAGAGGTAGAATTTCAGCCTGAATCCTCATGAGAGGATAAACTGCCTCTGATATTCATTACAGTCTAGAGACTGGTCTATGATGATTTTAATTTCAGTTTTGAATGAGTCAGTTTATTAAGTATATAGCAAGTCAAAAGCAAATAAATAAATAATAGTGAGAGAAGCAGTAGGTAAAACCTCATCAAATGGGATCTGAAAGCCTCCAGCAACAATCAACTGAGGAAGCATTGTTGAGGCGGTCAGCTGGATTTCATGGGTCAAATCTGTTGCTCACAACATAAAGCTGGAACCAGCTGGGAAGTTGCAGTCAGCTGGAGTTTGCTAGTGGGCTTTCCCCTCCACTGCCGGGCTTCCCATAACTGAAGCACTAGCTTTTTATTTTATTTATTTTTTTAAGACAGTATTTCTGTGTAGTCCTGGCTGTCCTGGAACTTTCTCTGTAGACCAGGCTGGTCTCGAACTCTCAGATCCGCCTGCCTCTGCTTCCCAAATTCTAGGATTAAAGGTGTGCACCACCATTGCCCAGATAGTTTTGGTTTTGTCCCTGAGAGCACTTTTTCATCATGGGATAAACAAAAGTAAGAAGCTGTTCACCTTTTACGGACAAAATGATCTTATGCTTGGGCTGTTTTCTATTCCTTCCCAGTAACAACATTAGGGGAGGGAGCTAATTCTTACACAAGGGGCCTTGTAAGAGGGGGGTGGGGGGGGCAATTCGAGACAGGGTTTCTGTGTAGCCTAGCTGTCCCAGAAATGTCTCTGTAGACCAGGCTGGCCTCGAATTCAGAGATCTGCCTGCTTCTGCCTCCCTAGTGCTGGGATTAAAGGCGTGTGTTACCAACCACTCAAAGATTCCAGCGACGTTAACATAATCATACTTGGGTCACAACCAGTTGGACGATACAACTCTCAGACAGCTTTTCAGTGAACTCAAACATCATATGGCAATTTGCCAATATAATGCTTTATGATACCTACTCTCTTTGTTCCAAGATTAAGTCAATGAGATGGATTAACAAGAGAAAAGTGTATACATTTATTACACGAAGAAAAACGAATAATCTTCAGAGAGATCTGTAACTTTATACTCCTTCTTGGTGGAGGAAGGAAACAGGCAAACTAGTGGAACACAAATTACACCCTAATCAGGACTTCGTTCTTGCAGAGATTACTCAGGATGATGCAGTTGCTTCTGGGTGGCTTGTCTTTGGTAATTTAATGGAAAATCAGATCAAGCATATCCATGAATTTGATTCCAAAATGCCCTTAGTTTGTCCTGCAAAAGGCAAAATTTGGAGTGGCATTTACCAAGTTCCTCGATATATATGTAAGGAATATTAAATGTATGAAAAAAAGAGTATTTCCATTGAAGTGGGAGAAACTAAGAGTAACAAGTTAGTGCTATAAAGGATTTACCAATAAACAAACTTAGTAAATACTGAGCACTCTACCATGGCTCACGAGGAAACTCCTTGGTGTATAGGGAGCAGAGGAAGCTTGGAATAAATGAAGTCCTAAGGGAATTCGTATTGTTAACATGGGATGGCCAGGTCACAGACCCTAGAATCTTAGAGCCACGAAGGAATGGAAAAGCTCCCCACACCAGGATGAGGCTCAGAGGCATGGCAAAACCTGCTCTCATGGTACGTGTGTGGATGCTGATAGTGGGTGCTGAAAATGCCTAACTCCCCTCCCTCAATATCAAGGCCGGAAGTCTGCTCCCATCTAGACTGCTCCTACAGATATTAGTCAAACCTGTCTCCTTGATGAAGCTGTATGCCATCAACACTGACTTCTTGTTTGTCTGTAATAATCCCACTTCCTTGTCCAGCTGTGTGCAACAAACCTGCCTCCTGTTCAACTCTATATAAGAAACGCTGCACTTGGGGGTGCTGTGGTTTCTGCAGCCCTGACACCAGTTCATCCAGTCTCGGCTTTCTATCCATGTGTCTGTCTGCCTTGTATTTCCTCACAGTCCCAGTCACGACCAAGGCCCTGGAAGTCATTTTAGATGCACCCTTTGGACTTTGTTTTGTAAGTATTTTTCAGTTTTTCTAATTTTCCTGATTTGTTGGCCTAATTTTTAACAGTGTCCACAAATTTCCTTGTAACTACTGATGCCAACAGCTGTATTGGAGTTTTGTTCTGGGGCAAGTCACCTGGAAACAGGGAGACGGCCTCAAAAATAGGTACATAGCGTTCGACAAAATTGACTTCCCATCAGGTAACATGTGCAAGTGGATTCCTAAGCCACTCATATTTCTCCTGAATACCCAGCACCAAGTTCAGAGGTCATAACTTTTCAGGCTTAATAATTTCTCAGCTGACTCAGGCAATGGAGGGAAAGTGCTGGAGTTTTGTTACACTCTCATCATAAAGGATTCAGGTCACTGTTCTAAACATTAAAAATTCTCTCCAGGCTGGGAAGAGAGATGTACTGAGATGGGTATCAGGCAAAGAGGTCCCTTATCAACATCGCGGCAGACCAGGCCTGCCCACAGAACGGGGAAATCCTTACATTCATAGCCTTTAGACAGAGAGGGTCTCTGAGTTTAGCAGATTATTAAAAGTCCTAAATAAGATATATGACCACAATTTAGAAAGCTCTGTTGTGGCATACCCACCAGAGAAGATTATCCTGACGCAGGTCAAGCCAACAGAAAGTCTTTATTAGCTAGCTGGCAATCACGCCGGGTGTTCAGGATCCCACTCTAGCACCGAGCCTTCCTCAGGGTGAGCTTTTAGTCACAAAAATATATACAGGCTGGGCTTGTTTCGGTTAGCCAGAAGCAGAACTACAGAAGCCAAAAAACAAGGAAAATATATTTAGAGACTTTCCCAGAACTAGGGACATTGAGGGAATAGGTCCTTGTTTTCATCTTGGCAGGTGGTGCCATCTACCAGCTGAGTGTTACATCCTGAACGGTACCTCCATCATGGAGTCAGTCCTGTTAAGGTCTGGGGGCCTGCTAATGTCCGCTGCAGCTCATCCTACTGCCCCCCCTGCCCCTTCATTGAGGCTGGAATTACTAAACTTGGAGAAGAAACTAAGTAGAATACCCTTCGGATTAAACACATTAGTGATAATTCTGAGTCACTGGGAATGCACTGGTGTCACATTAAGGAAAGAAATAAAAGCATTTCCCCTTGGAGTTGTCCAAGAGCAAGTCCAGATTTGCATTCTCTGTCTACTTCATGCTCCCTGTGTCATGTGTCTGTCTGTCTTCATGTCTGTCTGTGTGAATGAGTATGAGTTTGAAACTGTGCCTAAGTGAAGGCTGTCTTGTCAATCTCTCCCTGCGTCTTCTGTCTCTGTGTGTCTGTCTGTTGTATGTGTTCTGATGGAAAGCTCCACCTCAATTCCCCTCCCCTCTCTCTCTCCCCAAACCTGCCCCCTCAAAGCCTGCCAAACAGCAGCCCCTTCCCTAGAGCTACCCTCCTGTTCCAGACCCTCACCCCCTCAAAGCCTACTAAAAGCCAGTCCCTCCCGGGGGCTTCTCAAGACCATACCTACAGGTTACCTGAGGCATGGTAGCCATATTTGCCATGTGACTCTTCCCCTGCCTTTCCAGGGGTCACCCAGGATTGCTTTGCTCTGTTCATTAAGGCTGGATTTATTAATTCTGCTTGATTGGCTTATGAAATTGGCAGTGGCGGATATCCAGCAACCTGGGATTTAAAACTTATCATTTTGAGCTATGTGAATGGTTCCTGTCTCTAACAAAGGGCTTCGCTCTGTATTTATTGAACAGCTCAGAAAGCATCACATGGCCTCTAGAGCATTCGTTCTCAACCTGTGGGGTGCAAGCTCCTGGGGGTCGCATATCAGACAGCCTGCATATCAGCTACTTACATTACAGTTACCAACAGTAACAACATTACACGTATGAAGTAGCAATGGACTAATATTATGGCTGGTTGATGTCACCTCAACATAAAGAACTGTATTAAAGGATCACAGTGTTAGGAAGGTTGAGAACCACTGCTTTACAGAAATCTTTAGCAGTTTTATAAGGATTAAGTCACTGGCTACAACTGATCATAACAGATAAACTAATATCCATAACTGTCATTTTCAACTTGTGTAGTAGATTTTAGAAAGTAGCTTTCACCTTTGTATTTGCAGCTTTCAGCAAAAGATCCATGGAAGGGACATACCTTAAGAGTGCTGCTCCGCACTAGTTCAGGCGGTAAAAGCTGACTGCATGGGAAATCCAAGGCAAGGTTGAATGATACATTGTTCCCTTAAATGTAGGTTAACCGAACAGAACAAGCAAGAGACGCTAACACTCTTAAAAGTGACTTCTGGTTGGCTGTGAGGCACAGCCAACATTCCAGACTCTTAGAATGTAATTGATATTTTCAGAATATTATATCACCACAGAATATAAGAGGTGGCTGCTTTCGGTTCGGTCAACAACCCAGACTATGTTTGGCTGTTTTTCTGGTTAGCAGCTCCCATCCTGAGTCATCTCATTGCATTACACAAATTTAGTAGTGACAGAAAGGGCTAATGAAAAACAGACACCTTTGTTATTAGGGAAATGGAAAAAAGAAAGAAAGAAAAAGAAAATTGAACATCTCCAAGAACCCTGGAAAACTTTTTTGCTATTTAACAAAACTAGAAAATACTAATATGTATTATAAAGAGTTTATGTGCTGCATATATTAAGAGGGGAGGTGATGGGGAAATATGATAGGGCACAGGAGGTGAGCCACTATTACTTCCCAAGGCTTGGTTACTGCAGCCCAAGGGACTCAATAATCGAAGAGGCAGAAAAACTAAAAAGAAAAGGCTTTGTTGACAAGAAGTCAAAATGTTGGAAGATGGCAGGCTATGGCCTTTTTTGAATTACTTCTTTTTATTATTTTACTTTTAGGTGGATGGGTATTTTGGCTTCACTTGTCTGTGTACCACATGCATGCTTGCCCAAACAGGCCAGAAAATACCATCAGATCCCCCAGGACTTAGCTACGACAGTTATGAACTGCCATGTGTAGAAAAAATGAAGCAGAGCGGCGGGTACACTCCATCTCAACAGGCTGAGATGGCTTTATTGGAACAGGGGTCCTCAGCTTTTCTGGGAGAAGGAGGTTGATTGCATTTAGAGAGACTGGGGAACAGGTGTGTATACACACATGTATGTATACATGGGTAGCTTCCGCGAAGTTACAGCTTTTTTTTTTTCGTGTGTGTGTGTGTGTGTGTGTGTGTGTGTGTGTGTGTGTGTGTGGTTTAATTGGGAGTAAGGTAGGTTGTTTTTATTTCCCAGGGATATTGTTTCTGCAAATGGAGCAGAAGGGACAGGCTAGGGCCAAGCAATTCTTTGTGGTTAGTGCAGCCTGACTCAGTTCCTCGTGACCAGAGGCTATCACCAAACCTGAGTGATCTTAGGCTCCCACACATCTCTCCAGCCCTGGTCCAGGCTCTAACCTCTGCACAAGCAATTTTTATCCCTTGGCCTAAAAAGCAATCTTTTAGGTAATCAAAGGCAAGTCTGAGGGCCCCAGACTGTTGGGTACTCATTTGTATCTTCTAAATGAGACCTCTTCAGAAATGTGGGCTATGTGACTCTTATTTCACCAGAGATAGCTGCAGCCCACTGGATGTAAACATTTAAATGTTCTGTGTCAATTCAATCTACATTTCACTGTCCTCGGTGTCTCTGGCTCCCTTCCAGGTATGACTTTCTCTCAATCTGGGCTCGAAGTGCTCAGGATGGGAGAGTTTTTGCATGCTGTGATGGCTATTTGACTACATGTTGAACTAACTAAAGTCCAAATAGCTGGGCACACCTGTGAGAACATTCTTTAGACCCACTTCTAAACCAAATCTTTGAGGTGAGAATATACACCTTTAATCCAGATCTTTTCAGACAGAAATATCCCCCTTTAATCTTGGCCACACCTTCTGTTGGCAGCCTGTATAGAGCATGGAAAAAGCAAGCTTGCCCTCACTCTGGATAGCAAGTCCATTCCTTCACTGTCATTGGAGTCTACTTTTCAGGACTCAGGTATATACTGAAGACCAGCTGAGATATCCAGCCTCATTGACTGAACAACTACTGGGTCCTTGGACTTTCCATTATTGGGCAGCCATTGTTGGGCCAGCTGGACCACAGCCTGAAAGCTCTTTCATATGGAATAGGATTTATGAGAATGGCTTACAAATATATGTAGTCTGTAAGTGTTTCGCTAGAAAACCCTGACGAATACACATGCCTAGCTGATAACAGTGTCAGTCAATCTACAGAAGAGAAAATTTAGTGGGCAGCCAACCCCTAAGGAACAGAATGGGCAATAAGGGGGAGACACCTCTCAGAACTGTTCTCAGTGTGGAGTAGTGGATGTGCTCAACACAATTCTCGTCTGTCCACAAAAGGAATAGATCTAATCTCAAAGGAATGAAAGAGATGGTGTATTTGGTTTTCAGACATCTTGGAATTCAGCAAATGGTGGCACTTTCACTTCCTGAGGACCTGAAGGAACTGGAGTTTTAGAAGCGGTCTATTGTTAACCTCCTGCCCCCACCCAGGGGGTCTTCTGATCCTTTTCTACCCTAAGGCGAGCCATAGAGGTGAGAACACCTCAGGTAAGACAGAAACAAGACTGTCCCTCTACCATATAAACGTAAAACCAGAAATACTGGTCCCAATCCCTTTGTGGATAATAATTGACCAGGAAGACCAGTTTGTTGATAGGAGATCATAAGACCCTGACCTCCGAGAAGTCCGGTCTTAGACCTGGGGAAAGGGAAGTCCATACTGAGAAGCAGAAAAGATTGTGCACAGAAAGTCCTGGCTGGGGTTTCCCGTTAGTTCACACCACACCTTTGTTGTCTAATTCTATTATTATACAACTGCCTTTTACTCACAATTCAGAAGAAGAAAAAAGACCTTTTCCCTGAATCTCTGAATATTTGTTATAGAAGACTTGATGTCACATGAAAGTTTAACACAGTTACCCTAGAGCTTCATCCTACGTCTGTTTAAAATTGTTTTATTAATGAGACCAAGAACTGGACAAGAAATCTTAGCTTCCCCAGTAATGAGCCCAGGAAAGCTGCGGCCACACACATTAGCACAAAGGCCCAGATTAAGCCACACAGCCCACATGGCAGCTAGCTGAGCAATGAAGCTTTCTCTCTGCTCTGATCTACTGTGCTTGGGAGTGGACTGTCACAGGAGTAATGTGAAGAAGCACTCTGCACACTTGGAGATTAACAAAGGGTAAAAGCTCTTTAATGAAAGTGTTTGTCCAGTTCTGGCTAGTTCTCAATGAGGATCTGGTCTTGAATAGAAGATTTCACTAACTTGTACGCACCTTGAGCTTCTGTATTCCACATACACTGTCATTCTTAAATCTCTTTGGGTCCCAGCCCCAGGTTACACTTTGAACGATTTAAACAAAGGCAAGTCTACATTTCTGGCCTGTTAGGCAGGTGGGAGATTTACAGAGCAAAAATATTGCGAGAGAATTATTTTAAGTGTTCTTTACAAAACAGATGTTACCTGGGGTCCTCTTACTCACCTGGCAGAAGATTGCTTTTCTCAAGAAGTGAAGGGGATCGTGGGTGCTTCATGGCAGGAGAGGACTTACCAGTGGTTGTGACCCTGCATGGCCCTCTTGAGTTGACTGCCTGAGGCCTGCTCTTTGATATGGGAATGAGCCTCTAAGGGTGGTTGTAATCACCTTTGTCTCTTCTGTTTTGGAAATGGGGCCTAAGGGCCAGTCAACCCTGGTGAATAAAGTTACCTCCCAGCATCCTAAATTTTGCTCCTCTACTGTCCCTGGTTAGTGCACTACTTATCTTTGGGGTATTTGGAGGCAGGGTTCCCTTAGCTAAAATCGACCTTGTGTGACTTAATGTCTCCTAAACAAATCTGTTATTAACAAATCCTTTCTAACATCATTTCCATTACTTTGAATCTCCTCTACCTCAGTAAGGCAAGCATAAAAGCAATGGCAGTAACAACAGCAGCAGTGATTCCAAAACCTCTCCTTATTCTATGCAATTGGACAGGAAACTGGGAAGATGCTTCCATTGGCATCGGAATGGCAGCAGGAATTCTTCATCATCAAGCCAGCAACTGCTAAGGCTGCAATTCTGAACAGAACAATTTTAATAAAGCACCCCCTCCCGCCCCAGTATAATAAACAGGGAAAGGACGAAATGCTAAAATTTTTTCCAGAAGAATAATTGACTTTAACAGACTCCTCAAAAGTCAGGATGAGATGGAATAGAATCATTAAAGTTTTATCCATAGGTATACGAGCCGACGGACGGCCCATAGTCCAACCACTAGCATAAACAGAAGGAAGATAGGGCTATGTATCACCACAGGCATCAGCACTGGGGGATTTTTTTTTTTTTTTACCAGACTCTAATACACCGTCTCTGGCTTCACTTGATACATCAGAAGTAGCATTTCCATCAACCATAGACATTTCCACAGGACGAACACACCTCTCCAGAACCCACACTGGTGACTCAGCATCTGGAGGATAAACGCACACCGCTCCCCTTACCCACGCCAGAATAGAGGCAGGGTCTTTCCAAATACCTGTAGACAGATCTTTTCACCTAACCCGCACCTGTACCATAGGCCAGCCCTGAAAATGTCGGGTCATGGCAGTAAGGCCCTGTTTATTAACCATTACAAAATTTAAAATGTATAAAACAGTTGATAGTTTTACATTTGATCCTGATTCTGGCCCCACAATCTCCCCACTTTTATTTTAATTAAATACTGCTTGATAGTAGCATGTGCTCGTTCAACTATAGCTTGGCCTTGAGGATTATAAGGAATGCCAGTAACATGATGAATAGACCAGGCAGTACAAAATTGTGCAAACCCTCTGCTGGTATAAGCTGGGCCATTATCTGTTTTTACTTGTCTGGGAACTCCAAGGTGAGTGAAAGCTTGAATACAGTGGTTTTGTACATCTTTTGGCCGTTATCCTCGATGTAAGGAAGCAAAGATAGCTCCTTAAGCACACCAAAAGAGGGCACATGTGTAACATCCATCTGCCAAATATCATTGGGACGGAGACCTTGAGGATTCATGGAGAATTTAAAAAGGGGGCGCAGGTGGGGCAGGTGGATGTAATTTTTTTGAGCTTCTTGACAAGAACATTTAGTATGGAACTGTAAGGATTGTGCATTTAAATGATATTTTTGATGCAATTGCAAGGCTTGATCATATACAGTGGCAGTCATAATAGCTCAGGTTAAGGAATCAGCTAAGGCATTTCCTTGAGCTAAGGGGCCAGGCAAGCCTGTATGGCCACATATGTGAGCCACAAACACAAAATGCTTGCGAGCCCACAATAGGGATTGTAATTGTAGTAACCATTCATGAATCCTAGAAATAGAGGCAACATAAGAAGAAGTCTCAAGGGGACCTACTATTTGACTTGCATAAATACTATCAGTATAAATATTAAGATCTTCGTTGGGAAACTGTTGAAGGGCCATTATTAAGGCAATAATCTCGGCCTGCTGAGTAGAAGAATGTAACACAGGTTGCCGAGAAATTTGTTGACCTGAGACAACCACAGCATAGCCATTATTAGAGGCATTTGTAAACACTAATCAAGCCTCTTTGATGGGCTTATTCTTAACAACTTTAGGAAAAATAACAGGGTGATTTAGAAAAACATCCATGAATTTCCTGGCAGGATAATGGCAATCAATATGACTAGCAGTGGTGCTAAGAAACAAGCACCACATATCATGTGTAATCTGTAAATATTGTGTCTGTTGATTATTATATGGAAGAATAATTACATCCGGTTCTTTACCAAATATCCTAATACTCATAAGCTTGGCTTTCCATAATAGTTGTAAAATTAAATCATAATATAGAGTAAGTGTTCGATTTGGTGAAGCCGACCCATGAACCCAAAAGAGGGAGGCCTCTTGCCGAAAAAAAAAAACTCCTGTAGGACTAAACTGAGAAGGAAAAACTACAAAGGAAAATGGCAAATCATAATTAATGCACCGTGAATTAGCATTTTCCAGGGCTTCTTCTACTAGTTGAAGGGCCCTTTTGGCTTCCAGAGTGATTTGTGGCAAAGAATTGGGATCTGAGTTTCCTTGTAATAAATCATATAAGGGCTTTAACGCTTTTCTGGGTATGGATAGAAAAGACTAATGCAATTTATATCTCCCAAAAATTTTTGCCAATCATTCAATGTTTTTAAATGTTGTATGCTCGATTGTAATTTTATAGGCTTAATGCCTTCCTGGTTAATAACATGGCCTAAATATCGATAAGGGGACATTAACTGAATCTTCTCTGGGGCTATAAGTAAGCCTGCTACCTTTAAACATTCTTGCAACCGTGCATAGGCCCTTAAGAGTTGCTCTTCTTGGGAGGCAGCTAGCAATATACCATCCATATAATGGATAATATACAATGAAGGAAACTCCTTTCTTAATGGCAGGAGTGCTTCTGAAACATACATTTGACATGTAGTGGGACTATTGGCCATTCCTTCCATGAGGCAAAACCATCCAATGATATCTCTGAGCGGGAGCTCTTAAATTAATAGAAGGCACACTAAAGGCAAATCTTTGACAATCCTTAGGATGTAATGGAATAGTAAAAAAACAACCCTTCAAATCTATCACCATAAGGTGCCAGTCCTTAGGTATAGCCACAGGACTAGGTAAACCAGGTTGTAATGCACCCATGGGTTACATAGTAGCATTCACTGCTCTAAGATCCTGTAACAATCTCCATTGTCCAGATTTTTTCTTAATAACAAAAATAGGGGTATTCCAGGGTGAAATTGAAGGGACAATATGTCCAGCCAAGAGTTGTTCTTCCACCAACTGATTAGTGGCCTGAAATTTTTCGGCTGGCAGGGGCCATGTTTCCACCCACACAGGTTTATCATTAAGCCAAGTAATAGGTATGGGTTGCGGCCGCGGAACAATGGCCCCTACTAAAAATGCCCTAGTCTTGTTCGATCTCCTGGCGGTCCAACGATTGGATCATCAACCTCAATAGCTGCTTTCTTGCCCTGAGCGGTTCTTCCTCGTCCAGACCCAGGAACCCAGCTCATTTCCATCATCATTTTAGTAACAGGAGGAGGAGGATTCCTTGCTAGATTAGTTGTTAATACTGCTCCCATCTGGAACAGCACATCTCTCCCCCATAAGTGTGTGAGTAATCCAGGCAAGACATAAGGCTGAAAACTCCCTTGACGGCCATCATCATCTTTCCAATGCAAAATTTTAGTACTTTTAAGAGGTGTGGCTTACCCTATTCCTTGTAATTTTAATGAAGTACTCTCCAGGGGCCAGGCTTTAGGCCAATGTTCGTAAGCCAGAACAGAAACATCTGCCCCAGTATCCAGAATTCCCTTAAAAACCTTCCCATATGTAGTTAATTGTGATTGGGGTTTGTCCTGCAAAGAAGCAACCCAAAAGGCGGCATGACCTGTGGAGCTAAACACCCCGGTGCCTCTAACAGGGTTAATAATTGGATTATTCGTAGATACCCTAGGAATCAAAAGTAATTGAGCCAATCGCTCCCCTTGGGGAATGACTGTAACTCCTCTTTGAACGGTGGTCATGATCTTAAATTCTCCTTGATAATCTTGATCTATGACTCCTGGAATAACCGTGACTCCTCTTAAGGTTACACTGCTGCGGCCCAATATAAGGCCCATGGTGTTAGGTGCTAGGGGCCCACAAACTCCTGTAGGCGAGGCCTGCGGTCCATTTGAGGAGTTAGGACTGCTCTGGCCTTGGTACTGAGGTCCAGTCCTGCACTCCCTGGGGTTCCTCTGGCCAGGTTCTCAACATGAAGGGATTGCCTTGAGGTCGAACTGAATCCTGCCGCTCCCTGGCATACTGGAAGGGTTCATTGCTCTGTACACTTGGGCTTTTCGGGGGGCCCCACAGCGGGCCCCTCTGGCCATTTCCCGGCTATAAGGGTCTCCCTTCAATGTCTGTTTTTGAACGACAGTCGCTACTCCAGTGAGCCCCTCTCCGGCATCGTGGGCAGATGCCAGGAGTAGTCTGTTGTCTGTTATTAGGACAGTCCCTTTTGAAATGTCCTGCTTGTCCACAACCAAAACAGTTGCGCTGTCCTGCGTTACCTGCAGCCCCTCCAAGGCCACGGCGTATGGCTGCAGCTGACACCTGTCCCGTTATGTGATTTCCATCTATATCTCTACAGATCCTGATATAATCATTCAGAGTCTTACTTCTGTGAGATCTTAAGGCTTCCTTATAGTATTTATTGGCATTTTCAAAAGCCAACTGTTTTACTATTGGCATGGCTTGATCAGCATCCCCGAACAACTTTCCAGCTAATTGTAATAAGTGTGAAACAAAATCGTGATAAACCTCAGATGGGCCCTGAACTACTTGAGACAGTTGATCACCTGCTGCTTTATTAGGCAATGCTTTCCCAGACTGGATTGCGGCAGTAGCTCTTTGAGCATACACCCCAGGATCATAAACAAGGCAGCGTACCCTCCTGAGCCGGTCAGCATGTCTAAATTCCTCTCGGGAAACCCGGCTTGTGCATTTAAACGAGCAATTTGCAGACACTTTTCCTGATACTCTCCTCTCCATAGTAGGTAATCAACTCCAGACAAAACGGCACGGCATAGCTGCTGCCAGTCGCTGGGTGTTAGGTTAGCTGCCTGGTAAGGTTCTACCAAAGATAAAGTAAAAGGAGCCACGGCACCCTAGCTGGATACAGCTTCCTTCAACTGCCTCATTTCCTTGAAGGTGAGGGCAACATGCTCTCTGATTCTCTGACCAGGGATAGCAGGATCATCTGTGTATGACCGGGAATGCACGGGCACCTGATTTTTGGAAGGCTACTCCTCGATACTCCTTTACATTTGGCCATTTCCAATCCTCCTCATAGGCCGGAGGTAGAGGTGGTGCAGACAACTGAATGCCGACAGCATCCTCTTTGCCTGAACTGTCTTTTGGTTTCACTCTACATTGTTTTAATTTTTTCTTTAACTCCTTAATTTCTTGCTTTAATCTCTCCTCCCTCCGAGTCCTCTCCTTCTGATTCTGACAACTCGGTCTCCATGCCCCATAACAGTATTTTCTCCCCAACAGTGGGGGCAATCTTAGAGGGGTCAGAGCCATTCTGATCCCAACAATAATATTGTCTATTATAAAGAAATCAATAACTCAGGACAAGTGGCCAGTTGATTAATCAGACTCAGTCATTTACACTGAAAATACATTCTAAGCATAAAAAAATAGATTTAAAAAACATTGGGGCTGTAGCTAACGATTAAAGACAGAGACCTGTGCACAAGCCTTTGGCTCTAACCCCCAAGAACACACAGAACCACACCATCTAGTTATGCTAAGTTTATATTCATCCAGAACACTCACAGCTGGCACTAGTGAGTATAGTAGAGGTTTCAGAAGCCTTTGGAGGAAAATGTAATATTTATTAAATGCCTTAACATTTTGTGAACAAGAACTCCAGAAGAGAATTGTGTCTGCAAAGACTGGATGGTTAGAACGTCAGCCATGTGGAGACACTGGAGTGTTGCAGAGCCAGAGACTAATTACCGTTTGTTTGGGGCTGTTTTTTCCTCAAGAGCCATTCCTTGCCCAAAACTGTGTTGGCCCTAACATCCTATGACTAATATATGGAATAACCTTCTGAAATATATCAACTTAATAAAATTTCCCATCCATCAAAGGGCCAAGAATGCTGTCTGCTAACATGTAAGGCCTGGGACAAGCTGTTCCCATCTTGCAAGGATCTGACGACTGTATGTGAGGGGGCGCGGTAAAGAAGCCACTGACCTCTCCATGACATGATTAAGATTTTACTACAGATGAGAAAGAACCACCAGAGGCTTTGGGAAGAGTCCAGAGCACAGGGAACGATGTGTAGACTGAACATGGCCGGGGCTAGGAGAACAGGAAAGAACAGTGGAGAAACCGAGGTACCCATGATAGAAAATAGAGCACAGAGAGTGAGAGAATGAGAGAGAGAGGGAGAGGGAGAGGGAGAGGGAGAGACAGAGAGAGAGACAGAGAGACAGAGAGAGACAGAGAGAGATGAGTGGCAGGGCAGAGAGAGGTCCCTGAGCTGCAGGGAGTTTAGGGTAGAGGAGGAGATGAGCAGGGCTGATGCTCGTGTGGACTTTGTACACCTCGTCCTTCGGATACTGAGGGAGCCTGGCGGCCAGCATGGGCTTTGATGCACAGCCCTGGGTACCATAGGTCTCTTATGCCAGAGGTAGGGAAAATGACTCCTTTTGGCAGATGGGAACCAGTTTGGCAAGTTCCTGAGGAATGCTGGCTGTTATCTAACTGCCAGGAGTCCTATCGTTCAGGTTGAGCCCATTTCTGGATTTATGGACGACCTTTCAGAATTTGGGGAAAAGGAGTTTACTTTGGAAGTGACAATGACCTCATGTAAACATGAATATATTTTTTAAACGCTTTGAGTTATGATTTTCTTGGTTCAGTTACTATGAAAAAATGTGCTATATTCAAGAAACATTTTATGGAATTTGGGGTAACCTAAACCTGTGTTTCTGGGGGCATGGTCACAGTGTGGGTGAGAGAACTGAGAAATATGAACTTTTTAACACGTGAATTTCTGTGAAATTGGTTAAGATTTTTCCATAAATTCCAAATGATTAAGCAGACATGGCCATTTAAAAGCTCTAACTAGTGGAAACTATGTGAAATGTAGGTAAGGAAAAGAAGGTAATTCCCAGCACGGCATGCGCCTTAGAAAGTGTGCACTGACGGCCAGAGCACCCTGGCGGCTCCCTGCCGTCTTCTCTCTGGACGGGGTAACCGGTTGTCAGGGGGCCGCTCGGCTTTTCGTATTTTGCACAAGGTCAGCGAATTGACTGTGCACTCAATTCTTCAAACTGGAAACGGGGAAGAGCTAGGTCCATTACAAAGCACAGACAAGGAAGCAAGAGGCGCCTTTTTTTTTTTTTTTTTTTTTTTTAAAGCCTTCCCCTCCCCCACGGCGGCGGCGGGAGCAACTTCCCGCCTCCTCCCGCAGGTTCTCAGTTCGGTCCGCCGCCCGCCGTATAAAAGCCGGTGCTCGGCAGAGGTGTCAGCGTTTCAGCTCTCAGCTCCCTCTGGTGTGTGAGCATGTCCGGTCGCGGCAAAGGCGGGAAGGGCCTGGGCAAGGGCGGCGCCAAGCGCCACCGCAAAGTCCTGCGCGACAACATCCAGGGCATCACCAAGCCCGCCATCCGCCGCCTGGCCCGGCGCGGCGGCGTCAAGCGCATCTCCGGCCTCATCTACGAGGAGACCCGCGGGGTGCTGAAGGTCTTCCTGGAGAACGTGATCCGCGACGCCGTCACCTACACGGAGCACGCCAAGCGCAAGACCGTCACGGCCATGGACGTGGTCTACGCGCTCAAGCGCCAGGGACGCACGCTCTACGGCTTCGGCGGCTGAGCTGCTCCGCCTCCCGCTTGCCTTTCTCTAACGGCCCTTTTCAGGGCCACCACATCGTCTTGAAGGAGCTGATGACCGGTTCTTGATGGAGTTGGGTGTTCAGAAACGTCACATAGACATAAGCTTGTCAGAACTGTACAGGTTAGGAGCAGACGGGTAGAGCGGTCCAATCAGAACCTACCTGCCTAGGCCCCTCATTTGCATGCCAGTTACCAAAGCTGTGTCTTGGTAAGCAATGCTGTGGAGTCAAGTGGTGGTGGTGGAGGACTAGAATTTTGCTCTCGTGTTTAAATGATCGCGCTCTTTTCAAAGCTTACCAAACAGTCCTGTAGGAATTGAGTTCGAAGATTCTCTTCTATTTAGAGGGAGGTTGCTTTGGCTTTGCAAACCACGTTTCCTGTGATGCCGTGACACATAACTGACCAGAAGCTGATACCACTTTTGGGGAGCAAGTTTCTGAGTTGAGTTTTTTTGTAAACTATAATGAACTTTAGATAATTAAAAGCATCACATAGCAAAATTAAACGGTCAAGAGCCATACTCAAGCTATACAGTAGTGTGCATTCTGAACAAAGTTTCACACGTTAAATATCTAATGCATTTTATGCCCTAATCCATCTCCAGAAACAAAAGTGCAGGACAGAAATACCATTAGGAAAACAGTTAAGTTTTGAAAAATTTGTCCAATACCTGTATTCATTCTTTTCTCCCTTATACTTGGCATTAGTTTTCTTCATGTTATGCTGTACCCATATGTACGTTAGTTTACATATACTTATTTGCTAGATGCCACGTATGAGAAAGCATGTGGGGTTTTTTCTTTCTGAGATTGTGTGTCCTTGCTTAATACACTTTATAATTTCGTCTATTTTCCTGCACGTTTTCTAACTTCATTTTTCTTTAGAGCTGAATAATACTCAAGTTTACTTAGTTATTTATATACAAAATTTTCATTATCCATCCCTCTGGTAGACAGCTAGGTTGATTCTAAGCCTTTGCTATAGGAAATGGAGCAGCAATGAACATCGGGGTACAAATATCTCTATGGTGTATATGGAGTTCTCTGAGTATTCCCTTAGACAGGAAACAGCTTTGTAATATTTTTTAAGTTTTTGAGAAATCTCCAAACTGATTTCTACAGTGGCTGTTTTTATGTGAACAGTGAATTGGAGTTTCTTCCACACCCTCACCAACATTTATGATGTGCATCCTGACTGAAGTATCTCCAAGTAGTTTTGATTTGTGTATACCTGATGTCTTGGATTATTGAACACTTAAAAAGTTATTGGCCATTTGCCTTAAATTTGTGTTTCTTGTTGTTGTGTTTGTATTTTGTTTTGTTTTGTTTTGTTTTGTTTTGTTTTGTTTTACTGACTATTTAGTTTATTTGCTGATTGGCAGTTTCATTTTTCTGGTGTTAATTCCTGCAGTTCTTTGTAAATTCTAGATATAGGCTCTGGTCTGAAATGTAGAGGGCATAGACTTGATTCCATTTGGTAGGTGGTGGTTTGATGTTGATTGATGCCTTTGCTGTAGAGAAACTGTTTTCATGGTGTTCCATCTGCTGATACTTGGTCTCGGTTCCTGTGCTGTTTATATTCTATCTAAAAAGTCTTTCTGCAGTAGCTTGAAGGGTATCCTCTAAGCTTTCTTGTAAAAGTTTAAGTGTCTCAGATCTTTAATCCACTTTGAACTGATTTTTGTACAAGATGAAAGTTACAAATCCAATGTTAATCTTGTACAGTTAAAAATAGTTTTACCACCGTTTGGTGAATAGTCTTTTTTTCCAAAGTGTATTTGCCCCCTTTTGTCAGAAATTAGGTGGGTATAGGTGTGCCTTTTTATTTCCAATCCTCTATTCTGTTTCATTGATCTGTCCACCAGTCTAGTTTTATGCCAGCCTAGGCTCCCTTTATCACTCTAGCTCTATAGAGTATGAGGTCAGGTGATACCTCCAGGATTGTTTTCTTGCTCACCTAATGCTGCTTAGGCTGTTTGTGGTCTCATCATGGTTTCATTATTTATTTCTAAAGCTGTGAAATGTGACTTGGACATTTTCATATGTATTATATTCATTCTGTACATTAATTTTGCTACAACAGATGTTTTGCGATGTTATTTCTGCTATTCAGGAACATGGAATATTTTTTTCATTTTCTAGTACCTTCTGTTGCTATATTTTAGGTGAGAAAGTTACACACACACCATTATGCACATAAGGCCAAATTAGAGTCCTTTGTTTTTGGCCAGCCACCAAGAGTGGACTAGTGCCCAAGAAAGTCTCTTGGTGCTGAAACTCAAGGAAACTGGTTTTTAAGCACAACAGACTACAATTACATCTATCTTAGGTAAGGGTGAGAGCAGCCTCATATCTGTTTGCCAGACATAGAAGTTCTTTCAGATGCAACACGATAATTCTGATTTATATTTTATCGGTTATTTTAGTTTATTTTTAGTTTGTACGTACATTAGTTATGTTGGTTAATACATCTGGAAAATGGTCAGGGTCATCGACAATGCAAATGTATTCCCAAGACACACAAGGCCATTATTGTTGGGGTAGAGAGTTGAGACATGTCTACACACACAGAAAATGAAGTCAGGACAAGATGGCACAACACTAGAAACTTCATTGTGCTTTTCCATTTTCAATATCTTAAAGTTCTTGTTGCAGAGGCCTTTGGATTATTTTGGTTAGATATATTCCTGAACACTTAATTTTGAATGGAATGTTTTTTCCTAATCAGTTTCTGAGAGAGTCAACTGTCTGTAACATGAAAACTACTGGTTTTTTTTTTTTATTGTTTTTTTGTATACTGCAACTTTATTACATCTATCTATATTAAGTGCATGAGGTTTCTACTAGATTCCACAGGGTCTGTAGCTAGA